>NC_092752.1:106394538-106649714 GCF_047496795.1 Chiloscyllium punctatum
CTGTCTATGGAAAACCAGACGAGGCCAGCGTTGCTTTCCTATAAAGATTCAAACATTCCAAACTTCTGAGAAAGAGAATTCCCACTTTAATGAAATCCAACTTTGAGAATTTCTCCTCAATCCGGTTCTGACTGAAGTTGGAGGGTGTCAACAGTTTCCTTTTCTATTCCCACTTCTCCACTGCTCATTGCACATTTTAAATGTAACCAGGTTGGTGATATGACCGATTATAAAGGTTTCAGACTGGGCCAGATTCAGTGACAGGAGAAAGTCAGGCAGATTTCTTTCATCAACCGCAGGCAACTATTAGGGCTAATGGAGCAGTATGGTGGATTTGTGGTTAGCACTGCTACCTCATATCAGCAATGAGCTGAGGTCAATTCCAACCTCATTCAACCCTCTATGTGGAGTTTGAACATTCTTCCCGTGTCTGTGTGGGTTTCTTCCCCGTTCTCTAGTTTCCTCTCATATTCCAAAGATGTGCAGCTTAGAGTGATTGACCATGCTAAATTACTAAGAGTGACGAGGAATGTGTATGTTAAGTGCGTTATTCATGGGAAATGCAGAGGTACATGGATAGGGTAGGGGGGCATATCTGGGTAGGATACTGTTCGGTGGATTTGTGTGGACTCGATGGGCAGAATGTCCTGCTTCCACACTGTACGGATTCTATGACAATGACTTCAAGTTTGGACTATGCAAACAACCATTGGGTATCTCGTTGATCCATTCACCTCAAGGCATTGTATATTTCAATAAGACCAGCTCTCATTCCAAGAGTAACCTGTTAAGGTCTCCATATTGTCAGCCCTTCATCTATGGAATAAGTGAAGGGAAGCACCTCTGAATTGCTTCCAATATTACTATATCCTTTCTCAGATCTGGATACAAAAATAAAACTAATCTCACACATCGATCAGTCGGTTTATGTTTATTTTCTCAGGGTGCTGTGAGTCTTTGAAACACTTTCCTGCAGTCTATTCGAGGCAGAGATATTGAATATTTTTGAGGCAGGTTCACGAATCACAAAGGAGTCAAGGATTATCGAGGAATGGGCAGCAATATGCCTTGTCGGGAAAATGTAGTCAGTGGTACTGAATGGCACGGCTCCAGAATATCCAGGAATTAAACGAAATTATAACATCGATAAAGTTTTAACGGGGAAAACAAGACGGCAGCGATCTGAAAGGTCTGCTTTGCTGGGCTCTGAATCACAGTGGTAATTGAACACTAAATGAGCTATAGAATCCTTACTAATTCCGTTTTGTCAAGTGGAAATGACAAAACACGGGAAAGGATCGAGTAAGTCCCAACATGCAGGGCAACGTCAGAAGCTGTCAGCATGCCTGAGGCTGTCGCTGCAACCCCCTCTGCTCGTTCGATGGACCCAGTTACTCACCAGGCCTTTGTCACTGAGTTAATCAAGTTACGTGAAATGATTGAAACCATGATTGAAGAAATATTCAGTAGGAAACTAGAACCACTCTCAGCCATGCTCCAAAAACATGAGCAGCAACTTGAAAGCCTTGAAAACAGAACGGATGAGGTCGAGCGTCAAACTGCAGGGGCAGAGAATGTCATCGATTCCTCTAAGGAGCGGATCCTCGCCCTTGGAAAACAGGTCCGTACCTTAACTGAACAAGGTGACGACCTCGAAAACAGGGGCAAAATGAAGAATGTTCATATCACCGGTCTCCTGGAGACATAAGGTGTTCAGCCAGTGAGTTTTTTTCGAGAACTGGCTGCAGTGTTCCTTCACTTCGAAGCTGAAGAGGGACGAGTGAAGAGTGAGACAGTTCATCGGGTTATGGAGCGCAGGTCAGACTCAGACCAAAGCCCTCACCCAGTCCTTGTGCGATTACATAGTTGCAGAGACAATCAAAGACTTATGGCAGCTTCCACAACACAGGGAAAAGATCCGACGAGGGCTCCAGGATTATGCTCTTCCAGGTCTTTTCAGCGGCAGTAATTGAGAAAAGAAAATCTTTTGATGATATCATGAGAAGAGTAAGGGAACTTGAGATTCAGTATTCCTTCATGAACGCAGCGGTGCTCCATATGCTTTCAATAGTTCTACGCACTGGTGGATCTTTCAATAGATCCATTGATGATCCAGAGGACGCGAAAATTTTGTGGACACTCTAAAGCAGGCTGGATGCTTTAATGGATATCGACAATCATGTTTCTCTCGTTTTAAAGAACGTTTGTTGAATCTTTCTGGTATTAATTAATATTAAATTATAGTCAGGGATGGATCGAGTACTCACTGTTAACTTGATTATTATTGCTACTCGTTTTTCTCTTGCTTAGTTTGTGTGTCGGGTTCGGCTCAAGCTGAAGGGAGTTATCAAGCTGATCATGGAGACTGAATGCCTACATTAGGGCAGTTCAATCCAGATTTTTGTGTTTAATTGCCAGGGATGTAGTATTGATAATGGGGCAGCAGATAAAGATTTGTGACGTGCAAATGCCCCCGGGGGGGGTGGGGTGGGTGGGAGGGTGTTAAATGCCTCTCCTGATTGCCATTGGCACTTTGTAGCCTGTTTTCTGTTTGTCTTTATATGTATTTAGTTGCAGAACGTTTTGAAAGCTTGTTAGTTGTAGTAGTTTTAGTTAGTATGTTTTTTTGAGGCTCGATGAGTCTTTTTTCATTGATGCTCAGCGATGTGTAATTTGAGTTCTTCCTCTCTGGAGTTCAAATGTTGATCCAGTGTGTTATGGCTCATGTCATGCTTAAATGGTGTATCTGGAGCATTAAGGGGAGGCAGTTAAGAGGAAAAAGGTACTTTCTAGCCTTAACAAGGAGAGGGTGGATCTTGTCCTATTGCAGGAGATGCACATTGATGACAAGGAACATTTGACATTGCAGCAGGGTGGGTTTGATCGGGTTTATTTCTAGTCTTTTAATACTAGGAGTATGGGAGAAGCCATACTGGTGAGGAAGAATCTTCCATTTAAATTACGAGATTGTATTAGGCATCCACGGGAGGATCATAATCCTCAAACATATATGGGGAAGAAATGGTATTTTGAATGATTATTGTCCCCTGGTGCACAGCCTTAAATTCCTGATAGATGCATTTTCCAAATTAAGTAATCTTTCTTCGCAGCACATTATTGTAGGAGGAGACTTCAATTGTCTTTTGCACCCACGGTGGACAGAATGCCCAAAATCCCCAGGACCATCTTTACGATCTGAGCAGTTAGTGGATTTTTGTGTGGAACTGGGGCTGGTGGATGTTTGGAGGCCGATCCACCTCATAAATAGGGATTTTACTATTTTCTTTAACCCGCAGAAATGCCACACGAGGGTTGACCTCTTCCACACCTTGCAGCAATCTTCAATTCGGTGGTGTTCTGTACAATTAGGAATATTACAATTTCTGACCATGCAACAGTCTACTTATTGGTTAAGATTATGGGCAATATAACAGATTCGAGACAGTGGCGAATGGATCCCTTTATTCTTAAGGATAGAAAGTACATTGAGTATTTATGTAATGAATTCAGATCTTTCTGAGCCATTAATTCAGATTCAACCAGTAACCCATCCATTCTATGGAAAATTGCTAAGGCTTATACCAAAGGAATAATTATTCCTTAGGATATGGCAGAAGTGGGCGGCACGGTGGGACAGTGGTTAGCACTGCTGCCTCACAGCGCCAGAGACCCGGGTTCAATTCCCACCTCAGGCGACTGACTGTGTGGAGTTTGCACGTTCGCCGTGTCTGCGTGGGTTTCCTCCAGGTGCTCCGGTTTCCTCCCACACTCCAAAGATGTGCTGGTCATGTGAATTAGCCATGCTAAATTGCCCGTAGTGTTAGGTAAGGGGTAAATGTAGGGGTATGGGTGGGTTGCGCTTCGGCGGGTCGGTGTGGACCTGTTGGGCCGAAGGGCCTGTTTCCACACTGTAATCTAATCTAATCTAATCTAATCTAATCTAAAATTGGAGCAGGAACGCTTGCTCCAGGCACGTTTGAAGGCAGCTGAGAGGGCATACTGTGATAGACCCTCGGTGGCTAGGCTGCAGAGGATCACAACACTTCGGTCTACAATGAATTCCACGCTCACACAGACAGCCAAGAAGGAACTTATTTTGCAAAACAAAGTCTGTTTGAGCATGGTGATAAGCTGGACTGGTATTTAGCCTATCTTGCGAGGTAAAAGAGAGCCCCAAAGCCACGACCTCAATTAAGGAAGGTACTGGAACCCTTACCTGAAATCCCAGAAAGGTTAAAGCAGCATTTCGGAGATTTTACTCCGACTTGTATCAGACTGAGCATTATGAGGAGAGGTGGACTACGATGGAGTCTTTCTTCAAGAACCTGGATCTTCCAGGGGTAACCTCCAAATAAGTGTCTTGCCTTAATGCACCATTGTCAGTGCTGGAGGGTGTAGAGCAGCTTCAGGACGGAAAGGCGCCCGGTCCCGACGGATTTCCAAGAGAATTTTATGTTGAAATTGTAAACCTATTGTCAGGGCCGATGCTGACCATGTTAGTCACTCACACAGTCACGACTGCCGCCCACCATCCTTAAGAGAGGTTCATGTCTCTCTTATTCTTAACAGAACGAAGACACCGGAAGATTTTGCTTCTTATAGGCCCATCCCACTTTTAAATGTTGATTTCAAAATCCTGTCTGAGACCCTTACATTACGGCTGGAAAATCTGTATCCTTCCATTGTCAAACTGGACCACACCAGCTTATAAAGGGCTGCAGATACACTAACAATATTAGGAGATTACTCAATATGGTCCCAGCGTGTCCAGAACAAATTATACAGGTATTAGTGATCCCTTTATACGCAGGGAAAGCATTTCATTGGGTTGAGTGGCTGTATCTCTTCTATATGTTAGAATGGTTTGGTCGAGGCAAAGTCTTTACCAAGTGGGTGAGGGCCCTTGAAAGCGATCCTCTGGCCACGTTTCTCACCAATGTTGTGCGATCCTATAACAGTAATAGTCCTAGAGGCAGTCCAAGGTAGACCCCTTCTGCCACTGTTGTTTACATTGGTGATTGAGCCACTGTTGAAAGCCATCTGCAGGGACCCCAACATAGCTGCCCCAGAAGCGGGAGTGAAGTCACGTAAGATTACATTGTCTGCAGATGATGGTTTAATATTTTGTTAAATCCCACAGTTTTGGTACCTCACCTCATGTAATGCATCAGTACGAATGGTGCCGTTTCTGGCTGTACCATTAATTTTACAAAGTCGCAGGCCATGTCTATGGGCGATCTTGGGGAAATACCTGATGTTGATGGAGAATCTTGGTTACCTGTTCAATGGTCATGGGGGTATGGGGATATTCCCTATTTAGTTAATTTCATTAATCCTATCTTTGAACTTACAATTAACGTGGAATTCAGACATGTGTTTGACAAAATTAAACAAAACCTTCGAAGATGGGAGGCTCTTCCTGTGTCCTGGCTAGGTCAGATAGCTCTTATTAAAATGAATTCCCTCCCATGTTCGCTATACCCCGTGTGAATGCGTTCTTCAATGTTTCCCAGGCAGACATTTAGGATACTTAATGGATGATTTAGCTTTTGGATTTGTCACCATAAGCTACCCGATATCATGTTAACCAAGTTACAATGACCCCACAGTTTGTGGTGAGTAGTTCTCCCGGATATTAACATCTATCAATTAAGCTCTTCTTTACCCGATGTTAGTGAGGCCTCGGCATCAATATGGTTACATATTGAAGCTTCTCAGGCAACGTGCTCCCTTATTAGTCTGATATTCATAGACAAAATGAGGACAGGCACAAAGAATTGCCATTTTCCAATGAATATCAATGATTTGAAAGTTGGGAGGGCAATGTGTCCGATCGAGGGCAATATTGCCACACCTCATTTCTTATCCAAAAATGTGGTGTACCGTGTTTTCGACCGGGGATACTGGATTCCATGTTTAAACTATGGGAAACTTGTGGGTATATCTTGCTATGATGATTTATCTGAGGGAGAAACAAGGAAGTCCTTTGATCAAATAAGTTGTCACTATAGACTAGCGAGTAGAGATCTCTTCTGTTTTCTTTTCATCAGATCAGAGATATTATTCAGAAAAGAACCACGCTTTTAACAGACCCGTACGAATCCGCTACAGAGAAGAGGGTGCTTAGTGCTAAGAACACACTCTCTGTCAGTACCCTTTATCATTTGATGGAGAGTGGGTCCTCAGACGTGGCTTTGTGCCTTTCTGAGGTCTGCAAAGAGATTTGGGCGTTCAGATCTCTTCGGACACAGGGGAGGATATTTGTGAAAATGCAAGAAGGATTTCGATCTGTGAGAAGACTCTTGCCGTGTAGTTAAAGATTCTTCATATATTTGGCCCCAGATCCTCTCTCAGAATTCAAGATGGGAGTATGTCTTAAATACAGAATGACTATGGACACTCTTACTCATTGCTTGTTGACCTTCCACCAGCGCTATAGGAGCGGTGTGTTCGCTAGGATAGAGAGAATCTTGGAGACCGAATTGGAGATGGATCAGGTTTCCCTTTTCCTGGGCCTGCCCAGTCTACCTTACTCAGATGTGCATATGAAAAAAAATACTTCGATAACCCCATTCTCTTTTTTCAGAAAAAAAGTTCTGTTGTATTGGGTGTCTGAAAACCCCCTGGGTTTATTGGATTGTCGTCACCTCTTCATCGAGCATAGCTCTTTGGACTTTTGTAAAGGTATGTTGCACCAGAAAATAAAGGAAATAAGGCATGGCAGCCCTTTTTGAATTACCAAGGTACAGGCTGACGTTCTACTCTAATAAGGACTTTTATATAGCTATGACGAACTTGACTAATGAATCTAATGTCCACAGAGGAAGAATTACGAACAAATGAACGTGTATTAGTTAAGGCTCTTGAAGGTTGAGAGCTATAGTTTTGTTACACTGAGTTCTACTATTTGTTTTTTAATTTTTTAAATTTTTCTTCGGTCCGTTGATTTGCCTTGTTTTTTTTATGTACATGCACATGTGTGTAATTGTGTTCAATTTGCATTGTTTTTTGAGTTCACTGAAGCACTAAAAAGATTTTCTCTGAATAAAAATATTTTTGAAAAAATTAAAATGTAAACATGGATAGAATAGACTACCAAAGGACCACTTTCTCATTAGTGAGACCACAAATTATGGTTTATCTTAAGGATCATCACACCATGGGTGACAGGATGAAGTTGAGAGGGCGTCCCCTTCGTGGCAACCTCTGTCTGTGTGGGGAATTGAATTTGCGCTGTTGGCCTTCCTCTGCATCATAAGCCATCCATCCAGCCAACAGATTGCGAGACTGTGTAACTGCTATAGATAGAAATAGCCAAAGTCAAAGTAAAATATAAATTTTGATAAGAAGGTAAAAAGGTACAATTCAGATAACGGTCAAGATAATGGCTGAGGAAAAAACTGCTTCGCTGGAAATTGTATTTTATAGCGAAACAGTTGATTGGATGCTATATTTGGTTGAATATAATAAGGTGACCCAAGCGAAATAACCAGAATTACTAATTGTGATTAGAGATCGATATCTATCAAATATAAGTAAATTTTGTCTGGTCTGTGTGAAGCATGCTAACCATTGTCTGAAAGTAAAAAGCTGATGGAATATATGTTTTGAGGGTTGGCCCCCATGGGAAATGCATACAGAACACATGCTTGAAGAAACCCAAGGTAGGAAGTGTGTGAGTGTTGTCTGGTCAGTGACAGGAAACCAGAGGGCTGTAAATGATTGAAAGTTCCTACAACGTGAAACTCAGGAGACAGTCAGATCACCCTCAATCTTATTAAATGGTACAGCACATTTGAAGGGCTGAATGGACTCATTATGGATTTTAGCTCCATGCGACTTAAAAAGAAACACTCTGTTCCTTCACCTAATGTTTTACACACTGGGGCACTATCATTTTCCTGAAACTGGGAATTATTTGGAATATTATTTGGAATATTCCATAATCAGCATTCTCCAGAGCATTCTACCATCTGTGGGGATATTACAAAGGCAAGAGACACAGAGACAGAGGGGTGGCTGCTGCATGCAGGAGTGAGAGTGGTGGAGCATGAGCCTTGTTCGGGTGTCGGTGCTGGAACAGACATACATTTAGCATGAGGGACCAGAGAGCATACAATGACCTTATCCTCGCAGCGTGGGGAATGTTATTCATCTTTGTCCTGTATTGCTGGACATTGCTACAGATCACAGGTACTGCACTTAGCTGTGTGGTGAGCTCAGATCATGCTCGGTGGGACTGGTGGTGTAGCCCACTCTGTGAAGAGATGTACTAACCCATCCACCAGGATATCTGTGACCCTGTTGACAAACCGTGGTGTAATTGACCCTTATCTGCGATGCTCTGGGTAAACTGTACATGACAGCTCCAAACTGAGGAAAGCTCAATCGAGAGCCCATTGTCCTTTTAAAGATTACAACAGTACAAGGTATAATGGTATATCCAGGGGCATCCGGGCGATGGTGGGAACCTCCAGCCAAGATGGGTGGGAGAATGGGGCTAGCATTGAATGAGAGGGACACCATGGGGTAGGATGGGTAGTTAATGAGGTGAGTTCGATATGACAGCACCAGGAAACTAGCTCGGCCTCGTGCAGACAATCCCCCTGTCACACCCAATGAAAATAACTCCAAGATAAATTATTGTTAGATTCAGCCCGACGAGTCGAAGATTCTGCTGACCCCATTCACAGTTACAGAGCTGCAGAACAAGTCCTCATCCACAACTCTCCATCATCTGAACTCATTGCTATGTTCCATTCACCATCACTCCTAGTAATACTGGCTTATTTTGCCGGATGTTATTGAACTGTCTATCTCTCAGCATTCTGAAACCTGTGAGCACATCCTTCCATGATATTATTGCTCAATCTTATCCTCTCTGTCTATACCCAAAACCACTTTCATTTACAGTCATGCACAGAGACAGGCCATTCAGCCAAAATTGGTCCGTACCAACCAAAATGTCCATCCACATTAACCCCATTTCCCTGCACTTGGCCCATATCTTTCTCTGCCTTTTCAATTCATATATTGTTCGAACAAAGTGCAGCGAGGTTTTGTGATGTCAAGAAAGGCCTCAGGAAAGATCTCATTGAATCTACAATTCATCTCACCCCAGCAATAAGATTACACAGAAACAATTTGACTGGAGGTTATAAACAAGAAGTATTAGCAAACACTGGTGGGAGATGTGTATGAAAGTCAATACTGCAGGGAAAAAATGTGTACGTTCTAAACAGGAAATTAGATATACAAGCGTTTTCAGGCAAAACTCAACGGGTCTGCTACTATTTGAAGGAAGAAAGTCGAAAGTTTGGCCCTCAAAGAGTTTAGCGGGTCATGGTGCATCCATGGAGCAGGAAAGTCTATGTTTCAGTCATAAGCCCTTCATCAGGAATTCACTTCAGAATTCACTTTTTCCTAATCCTCTATAGGAAGGCAGTGAGTCAATTTTTTTAATTTGGGAATTCTTCATCAGAACAGCTTTTGTTTTCGATCTCCAGTATATGCAGCTCTTTGTTTTATTTTAGATCAGCAATTATCTTGCATGCTGCAGTATTAATGGACAACTTGGAAGAAGGGGAAGGGGTGAGGACAGAAGAGCAGGCAATGTGTCCGTCACAGCTTAAGGCCCTGTCCACCAGAATGTGAATCCTGAGGTGAAGGTAAAGGAGGGCTTATCAAAAGCACCGCACTGGAATTGGACATCATTTGAACAGATGCGACAGATCCAGAGAAAGTTGGAGAATGCAGTTTCTCTCGCAGCTGGTCATTGAGTGGCATAGTGGCTAGCAATACTGGCTTACAGCACCAATGGCCTGGGTTCAATTCCACCCTTTGGTAATACTCTGTACGGTGTTTGCACCTTCTCCCTGTGTGTGCGTGAGTTTCCTCTGGGTGCTTGGTTTTACACTCAGCCAAAAATGTCCAGATTAGATTCAGTGACCTCACTAAATTACTCCGCAGTATCCAGGAATGTGTAGGTTCGCTGGATTGTCGATGGGAAATGTAGAGTTACCGGGGTAACCTTTGGGTTTATTGGTCGGGATGTTATCTGGAGGGTCAGTGTGGACTCGGTGGGCCAAATGGTCTGGTTCCACACTGCAGGGCTTCTATAATTTCTATGTAGCTGTCTGTTTGAAAACACTTCTCAGGAGCCTAACTATAAGCGCTAATACAATTTGCCTCAACAAAATGTTACATCTTCCGTTTGTCTGACATGAACACCATCCGCCACTCCTCGGCCCTTTAGCCTATCTGATCAGCGTCCCGTTTTACTCTGATTTAACCATCTGCACTGTCCACTACCTCACCAATTTTGGTTTTATCTGCAAACTCACAATTCCTACTGTATTCACATCCAAATTATTTATATGAAATGACAAAATCCATTCGATCCTTGTGGTCCACTGCTGGTCACAGAACTCTAGTCCAAAACTGTATAACACTTCACAAACATTTCCTTCGTCTACTATCCTTCGAGTCAATTACCTCCAACTCTCCCTGTATTCCATGTGATCTCACTATGCTAACCAGTTTACCACGCAGAACCCTTTTGAATGCCTTACAATATCCTATATTCTATTCTACAGTTCTATTTCTGTGCCTTTGTCAATCTTATTCGTCACTTCTTCAAAACGATAAATCAAATTAGTGGGACACGATTTCCCACGCAGAAAGTCATGTTGATTATTGCTAATTGGAATTTGCATTTCTAAACACAAGTAAATGCTGTCCCTCAGAATCCCCTCCAACAACTTACCCACCAATGACATCAGTCCCACTTGTCAACAGTTTCCTGGCTTTTCCTTACCAACTGTTCTTAAACAATGACACAACCTTACCTGTGACTGTCCATGATACAAATATCTCATCCAGAGACCGAACAATTACTTCCCTAGCTTCCCAACAAATTTGGGGTACATCTGATTAGTTCATAGATCATAGAACAGTGCTGCACAGCACAAGCCCTTGAGCTGCTGATGTTGTGCCGGCAGTTTATCCTACTCTAAGGTCAGACTAACCTTCATGCCCTTCATTGTACTAAAATCCACGTGCCTAACCAAGAGTCACTTAAAAGGTCAGAGGGGATTATCCACCTTAAAACATTTTAAAATATCCAGAACCTCATCTTCTGTAATATAGACAATTTTCAAGATATCACTATTCATTTCCCCAAGTTCTCTACCTTCCATATCCTACTCCACAGTAAATACTGATGCAAAATATTTATTTAGTATCTTACCGATCTCCTGTAGTTCCACACATAGATCAACATTGCTGATCTTTAAGGGGTCCTGTTCTCTCCCTAGTTATTCTTTTGACCTTAATGTAGTTGTAGAATCTCTTTGGAATGTCCCTTACACTATTTTCGAAAGATATCTTATGTCCCCATTTTGCCCTCCTCATTTCCCTCTTGAGCATTAGCCCACATCCCTGGTACTCCACGATGGAGTCACTCGATCCCTACTGTCTGTAACAATCACATACTTCCGCCTTTTCTTGAACAGAGCCTCAATTCTGCTCGCCATTCAGCATTCCCTACACCTACCTGCCTTACCCTGCTCATTGGCAGGAACATTGTGTCGCTAGACTCTGTAACTCATTTGTGAAGGCCTCCCACTTTCCGGCCAATAGCTTCTCCAAAGCAGCTTTTCAAAGTGTCAAAATAAAACGTTCAAAGTTGGCCTGAGTCAACTTACAACTTTAAAATTTAAATTAGGAGTATTTTTGTCCGTAAGTATTTTACAACTGATAGTTACTGCATAACAGGCTCAAGAAGCAGAATGGCCTCCTCCTGTCCCTCTGTAACAGACTTGAGAGGCTAAATGGCCTCCCCCGTCCCTTTGTAACAGGGGTGTGGGAACAGAATTACTTCCTCCTGTCCCTGCGCAGCAGTCCCGATGCTCTGAATGATATCCTAAGGTTATGGAAGAATTTGACAACAGTGCACATAAAACCAAGAGAAACATTACACATAGTAAATGGACAATAAATATATACACTGGTTTATTGGCTCTGGAAATTGCCCCACCAGTCACCTTATGCAGCGGGTCTGTTACTTTTTCACTGTCGCCCTTTATGAACAGTATGTAATATACACAGTCCTGCAGTGTTCTGGCACTACTCCAACATGCACGGAAGAAACAATAAGAATATTGAAAGATTTATGGTCCATCCCTAAGCAACGCCCATCCATTCCACCCGCACCCAATAAATGTTCACTTTTATTGGGATATGAAAAGTGATGTCAGGAAGGGGTTAACTGGACCTGTTTGTTCAGTGACTGTGATTAATGTTAGTCTCCATGGGTTGCAATTATCCCAGTGGACGGTTTCCATCTTTTAATGAAAATTGGGCTCCGTTCAATGTGTTATCGCACAGTATGGTCGGAGCATCACCAACAGTGTTAACAGGAATCAGCAGCTCCAGAGACCACGGGGGGAGAGATCAGAGTCTGAGCACATGAGTCTGGAATGTTTCAACAATGAATAAGAATCTGAGAACAATAGACTGGAATGTTACAGCAATGGATCACAATCTGTGAACATTAGACTGGAATATTACAAGAATGGACAGGAGTTTATATTTGGATGTTTGGCTTCTTTCTACATATTATGATCAATGGTCATTATCGTGGCGATCAAATATGCACTTTACATTATACAATATTATTATTATCCAATCCTGGCTTTCGTTGGTGTACCTGGTAGGTCTCACTGTTCAGTCATTAATTCTATAAATCATGTTTGACAGTAATACTGTTCTTTCATTGACTCTACCCTCCTTGCCACTGTTATTGTTACTTCTAAGACTCTAAATCCACATATTCACTTGACAAACCACTACTAAATTGTTAATTCACTTTCTCCCTCCTTGCTTCTGGCAGTGTTACTCATGGGTTGTTATGTTGACTTGCTCAGTTTCAGCTGTGAACCATGATTCGTTGTATCACTGCACTTGCTATCGAAATATTGAAAGCATTGCGGTCACTATCTTCTGTTCTGGTTGCAAACTGCATTTCCTTCCTCTGACTCCATCTCATCCCCGACCAATATCTGAAGCTCAAATAGACAAATAACAACAGTGGTGATCCGTTTGGACATGAACCGATTCCTGACACTACATCCTGACCATTCCTAATTATAACTCCTGATAAATCCAGCATATACTTCACTGGCTTATCCCATCTGGTATTTGAACCATGAGCTGTGAAATACAGTCTTAAAGATGGCATTCGCCTGTTGCTGACACTCACAGCTGCAAACCTGCAGAAACAACTCTGAGTCAATACTCCACAGCTCATATCTGATATCACACAGAACTCCCCATCCATCCATCATTCCTGTGCATACTGATCTATAATGCTATTGGGTCTGGCAATGCCTTTATTTAATATTCTCAAGAACGTCATTAACAGCTGCCCATGAACTATCTCTCTCTGTCCATTATACCAAGCCCTTACAGTTGTTCACATTTAAACTGATTTCCTCCAGGTGTGCTCTCTCTTAGACAATAATTTTCACATCTAACACTGCCCCAGAACCACACACAAAAGCACACATAAAACCCCTTGTCTTGAACTGATGCATGATGATACAGAAACATTAATTTGTGGGAGCCCATTTACTGTCACTCGCAGTATGGGCGGCAAATTGCCCAATGTTATTCAGTTACGCAGTGCAAATGTAGCAGCAATATACGGGCAAAGTATTGCAATACTGACATGCTGGGCAGATAGTCCACCTTACTGAGCAATACACGAACATCGTCTGCACAGCTCCCCATGCTGGCCAGATAGTCCATCTTACCGAGCAATACACTAGCATAATCTGCACAAAGCCCCATGCTGGGCAGATAGTCCACCTTACTGAGCAATACACTAGCAGAGTCTGTACAGTTCCCCATGTGGCCAGATATTCCACCTTACTGAGCAATACACTAGCACAGTCTGCATAGCTCTCTACGCTGGGTTGTCTACGTGTCCCAGTCTATAGTTTCTGCGTTTGTTCTGTGAGGCAAATTCAGAATTTAGTGAATAAATTTGTTCAGCTGCTCTGGCAATGCCTTTATTCAATGTTCTCATTTTTGTGACCTGACC
This sequence comes from Chiloscyllium punctatum, assembly GCF_047496795.1. Taxonomy (NCBI): domain Eukaryota; kingdom Metazoa; phylum Chordata; class Chondrichthyes; order Orectolobiformes; family Hemiscylliidae; genus Chiloscyllium; species Chiloscyllium punctatum. The sequence continues at coordinate 106,408,643 of NC_092752.1, forward strand.
CACCAAGGTCACACTGCTCCAGATAGACCCACTCCCTTGTTTTTTCACATATTTCAACAACATGCTCTGGTTTTGTCTTAATTGTCCGTTTCTATCTTTAACGTGAATGTCTCTGTCCTTCTGGATCTTCCTCTGGCCTTGGTTTTTGGGTGTGTATTGTATCGACTACTGGCATTATGAAGTTCAGAAATAATGTAATGGTGTGTATCAGGCTGTTGTTCACTTCCCGCTGTGTCCCATCTTGTCCTCCATGGACAGGGGAGGGAGTGCTGGGCTGTTGTTCACTCTCTGGTGTGTCCCTTAAGGTGCTTCATGAAGAGGTGCGTGTGTGTGCAGGGCAGCCGTTCACTTCCCGGTGTGTCCCACGTTGTCCTCCATGTTGGACAGCGGTGTGTGTCCTGGGCTGTTGTTCACTTGCTGGTGTGTCCCATGTGGTGCTCCATGGATAGGGGGTTGTGTTTCGGGTTATTGCTCACTTCCCAGTGTGTCCCAAGTTGTGCTTCATGTTGGACAGGGAGTTTCAGCATCTTTGACTCATGTCTTTAAAACTTGGTCTGTGCCTGTCTACTGAACGCCTGTGTTTGTCCCTCTCAGCTGATCACGTGGTCAGAAACACGAGGAGGATCCTGAAGTATAATTATAAAGGAGTAGATATCTCACTTTTAGTGGATGGAAGTTTGATTGTCTCCTGTTATTGAAAAGTTAGTGGAGGGGCTGGGGATCATTTGCTGGAGGTTGTGCTGTGAGCTACCTCAGACATTCAAGGACACCAGAGGAGTTAGTGACCCAACTCTGGATGGAGCATGGGACTGTAGTTACAGCATCAGTGTCTGTAACATGAACAACAAATGGAGCAGAGGCTACAGAGCATGGACGCTCTGAAACCACGGACTGGGTGTGTGTCGGGAAAGGGATCTGCCAAATCTGTCTGAGTCTTAACGTGAGCACAGACTCTCACCCTCGTCCTTAAACATACACCCATGCACGTGCATACACACACCCTCTTTCGCTCACACACATGGAAACAAACAGACACATCCTCTCTTTCTCACTCGCATGCCACCCTCCCCCCAAACACACACACATACCGCATCTCTCGCACAGACACACCTATAAATCTGGGGGGTTAATTTGCGTTTGCAGATTTGTATTTGTGGATAGATTGTATTTTGTTCAAAACAACATTCAATTTGTACGCAGCCAATCATTGTGGCATTTTATCAAGTCCTGCTTTGGGAAATAAAACCAGGATGACTCCAGGGTAAAACAAGTCGGACTCCACGCAAGACCTTCCATGTTTGTGCAGGGAAGGTCACATCTTAGCAAACATAATAGAATTCTTAAGGAATGACAAAGTTGATAGTGCGGAAAGGGATGTAGATGTCATTTACATGGACTTCAGTAAGGCGTTTGATGAGATAGACTGATGGAGAAGGTGAAGTCGCAGGGGTCCATGGTGTACTAGTTAGATGGATTAGATAACTGGCTGGGCAACAGTAGACAGAGAGTAGTAATGGAAGGGAGTTTCTCAAAATGGACAATTGTTCTGTGTGGTGTTTCACAGGGATCCGTGCTGGGACCACTGTTTGTTTTGATATACTTACATGATCTGAAGGAAGATATAGGTGGTCTGATTAGCAAGTTTGCAGATGAAACTAAGATTGGTAGAGTAGCAGAAAGTTGAGGGGACTGTCAGAGAACACAGCTGAATGAACATAGATTGGAGAGTTGGGTGGAGAAAGGGCAGTTGTGAGGTGATGCATTTTGGAAGATCCAATTCGAGAACGAATTATACATTAACTGGAAAAAACCCTGGGGAAAACTGATGTACAGAGAGATCTGGGTGTTCAGGTCCATTGGTCGCTGAAAGTGGCAGGTGGATAGAATGATGAAGAAGGCATACAGCATAGTTCCTTCATGCATTCTAACAATTTAAGAAGTGGAGAACCACAGACCAGTTAACTCGTCACCAACAGGAGGGGATCTGTCGTAATCTATTGCGTAGAAGAGTAGGCAGGCCATATTATAGTTGTATAGGACTTTGGTTCAGTCACATTCGGAATACTGCGGACAGTTCTGGTTGCCACATTACAGAAAGGATCTGGATGTTTTGGAAAGAGGGTAGAGGATTTTCACCAGAATGTTGCCTAGTATGGAGAGAACGACATATAAAGAGAGGTTTGGTAAATTAGGATGAATTTCATTAGAAAGACGGAGGTTGAGGGAGGACTTGATTGTTGTCTACAAATCTTGAGAGATGTAAACAGGGTGGATAGCAAGAAGCTTATTCCAGAGTGGGGGACTCAGTTACTGGGGGTCAAGAATTCAAGATGAAAGGGGAAAAGTTTATTGGAGATATGCTCGAAATGTTCTTTGCGCAGAGGGTAGTGGGTGGCTGGAATGCGTTGCCAGCTGAGGTAGCAGAGGCGGTGACGATAGCGTCATTAAATATGAGGAAGCAGAGGCATACAGATCCTCAGAAAATAGACGACAGGTTTAGATAGAGGATCTGGATAGACACAGGCTTGGAGGGCTGAAGGGCCTGTTCCTGTGCTGTGATTTTCTTTGTTAATTGTAAATACTGGCGAAAAGCGTCTGTTGATACTTGAAAGGAAAATTAAATCAAGATCAAATGTGGCACAGCGAATGTGTGGTTACGAGAATTTATTGTAGAGAACAGAAAAATGACAAGGAAACGAAACAGTTACATTGCATCATTCTTCAAAGAGGAAGATCCAGAAAATCTCCCAGAAATACCAAGTCACCACAGGACCTTTGTAACTAAAGACTAAAATAATTCATATACAGTTACGAGGTAGTATTTGGAAACAGAACTGGGATGAGGATTGATCAGTCTGACAGACCGGATATAATTCAAACTGAAATTTCAGAGAAAACACCAATACACATATTGATTGCAAAAGGGGCCACTGTATTTCTCTGTATTCACTTCGGAAGGTTATGAATGCATTCTAATGATTTATGAAGGGAAGAAGTAGGAGAGTGGGGGACGACAGGCCAGTTAGTTGTTATCCACAGTAGGGAATCTGTTGCAACCTATTTTAACGAAGATCTTATTGGACACTGAGAAAGTAATAGCGAATTTCAAGTGAATTGTTCTGCATTTATGAAAGGGAAGTTATAATTTATAATTTTTTTCTTGAAGATATCTCTTGTATTTGTAAATAATGGCGAATCAGTGAATACGGTACAGTCAGATATTCAAGAGGAGTTTTAATCAGCAAACACAGTAAGTTAGCCGAAAACATTACAGCAAAGTGTATTGGGAGGAACATATGCAAACGGTGGAAGGTAAGCACTGGAGAAACTATTGGAGAACATAGGTGGTTGTACAAGGCTGTTTGTGTGACTGCAGCCCGGTGTACGCTGATGTGCCACACGTTCCAGTGCTGTGTCCCTTTAAATGCCTTCATTTAAACGGAATCCGAATACAGACGATGAAGTATCAATTAGACTCAAAGTGTTAGCTTGCTCTCTCTTTACAGATGCTGTCTGACTCACTGTGATCTCTAGCATGTGTTGGTTTCAGTGCAGATTCTGCTTCTGCAGTGATTTGCTCCTATTAGATGTAAAGAAATTCTGCACAAGTAACACAGAGAGTTGGGGAGACTGTACCTATACAATTTTGATGTCGTGATCTAAGTAAAATATACTGATCACATATACTGAATTGGCTTTCTCCAGATTAATTCCTCAGATGGCACAATGGTCTGCTGAGGAGAATTGGTCTAGGATCAAGGCTGAAATTTGTGCGTGAAACTGAAGATGCTGATTTATTGTTATATGAGAACTTCACGTCTGTTTTACTTTGGAAAAGGAGGAGGCGGGTATAGAATTCAAGAAGATGGACTGGGAAGCTCTTTTACAGATTGATATAAGATGTGAGCATGGATTGATGTATTGGCTGGTATAAAATTGGACCAATGCCCATGCCCAGATCAGTTACATCTCAGGCTGCAGTTGGAGACAAGGGATGAAAGGCGCTGATGCAAATGTTTAAATAGAATCTGGTCACAGGTGAGGTGTCCGAGGACGGGAGAACACCCTGTATAGGAAGGGTTGTAGTGATAGAGCAGGGAACGATACACCAGTGTGTTTTAGATCAGTGTTAAAGAAAACTTTGCACAAAATACGTGGTGGTAGAAGGTTGTTTGTGTGACTGGAGACCATTGTCCCCTAGTATACCACAGTGATCAGTGCTGTGTCCCTTATTAAATGTGGTATTCATAAATGGTGCTGGTGTGAATGTAGAGGGGGATTAGGAGTGTGATAGTAAGTCTGTGTTTAGGAAGGTCTTATGTTACAGTAAGATACAGATGGAATGGTCAGATTAAGACCATAAGACCATAAGACATAGGAGTGGAAATAAGGCCATTCAGCCCATCGAGTCCACCCCGCCATTCAATCATGGCGGATGCGCATTTCAGCTCCACTTACCAGCATTCTCCCCGTAGCCCTTAATTCCTCTAGACAACAAGAACCTATCAATCTCGGCCTTGAAAACATTTAGCGTCCCGGCTTCCACTGCACTCCGTGGCAATGAATTCCACAGGCCCACCACTCTCTGGCTGAAGAAATGTCTCCGCATTTCTGTTCTGAAATGACCGCCTCTAATTCTAAGGCTGTGTCCACGGGTCCTTGTCTCCTCGCCTAACAGAAACAATTTCCTACCATCCACCTTTTCAAAGCCATGTATTATTTTGTACATCTCTATTAGATCTCCCCTTAATCTTCTAAAATCCAACGAATACAATCCAGCCGTTCCTCATATGCTAGACCTGTCATTCCAGGGAGCATCCGTGTGAATCTCCGCTGGACACGTTCCAGTGCCAGTATGTCCTTCCTGAGGTGTGGGGACCAAAACTGGACACAGTACTCCAAATGGGGCCTAACCAGAGCTTTATAAATTCTTAGTAGTACATCTCTGCTTTTATATTCCAACCCTCTTGAGATAAGAGACAACATTGCATTCGCTTTCTTAATCACAGACTCAACCTACATGTTTACCTTTAGAGAATCCTCGACTAGCACTCCCAGATCACTTGGTGCATTGGCTTTATTAATTTTCTCACCATTTAGAAAGTAGTCCATGCTTTTATTCTTTTTGCCAAAGTGCAAGACCTCGCACTTGCTCACGTTAAATTCCATCAGCCATTTCCTGGACCACTCTCCCAACCTGTCTAGATCCTTCTGTAGCCGCCCCACTTCCTCAGAACTACCTGCCTCTCCACCTAACTTCGTATGACCGGCAAACTTCGCTAGAATGCCCCCGGTTCCCTCATCCAAATCATTAATATATAATGCGAACAGCTGTGGCCCCAGCACCGAACCCTGCGGGACACCGCTCGTCACCGGCTGCCATTCTGAAAAAGAACCTCTTATCCCAACTCTCTGCCTTCTGTTAGACAGCCAATCCTCAATCCATCCCAGCAGCTCACCTCGAACACCATGGGCCCTCACCTTGCTCAGCAGCCTCCCGTGTGGCACCGTATCAAAGGCCTTTTTAAAGTCTACATAGACCACATCCACTGGGTTTCCCTGGTCTAACCTACTTGTTACCTCTTCAAAAAATTCCAACAGGTTTGTCAGGCATGACCTCCCTTTACTAAATCCATGTTGACTTGTACTAATCAGACTCTGCTCTTCCAAGAATTTAGAAACCTCATCCTTAATGATGGATTCTAGAATTTTACCAACAACCGAGGTTAAGCTGATTGGCGTATAATTTCCCATCTTTTGCCTTGATCCTTTCTTGAACAAAGGGGTTACTACAGCCATCTTCCAATCATCCGGGACCTTCCCTGACTCCAGTGACTCTTGAAAGATCTCAACCAATGCCTCTGCTATTTCCTCAGCAACCTCTCTCAGAACTCTAGCGTGTATCCCATCGGGGCCAGGAGATTTATCAATTTTAGGACTTTTTAACTTTTCTAGCACTATCTCTTTCGTAATGGCAACCATACTCAACTCAGCCCCGCGACACCCTTTAATTTTTGGGATATTACTCATGTCTTCCACTGTGAAAACTGACGCAAAGTACTTGTTAAGTTCTCCTACTATTTCCTTATCTCCCATCACTAGGCTCCCTGCATCAGTTTGAAGTGGCCCAATGTCTACTTTTGCCTGTCGTTTGTTTATGTACTGAAAGAAACTTTTACTATTATTTCTAATATTACTGGCTAGCCTACCTTCATATTTGATACTCTCATTTCTTATTACTCTCTTTGTTATTTGTTATCCTCTGTTTGCTTTTGTATCCTTCCCAATCTTTTGATTTCCCACTGTTCTTAGCCACTTTATAGGATCTCTCTTTTTCTTTAATACATTTCCTGACTTTCTTTGTCAGCCAAGGTTGTCTAATCCCTCCCTGGGTAATCTTTCTTTTCTTGGGAATGAACCTCTGTACGGTGTCCTCAATTATACCTACAAACTCCTGCCATTTTTGCTCTAGTGTCTTCCCGGTTAGCCTCTGCTTCCAGTCTATTTTAGTCAGTTCCTCTCTCATGCCTTCATAATTACCATTATTCAACTGTAACACCATTACATCAGATTTTGCCTTCTCCCTTTCAAACTCCAGACTGAACTCTACCATATTATGGTCGCTACTTCCTAAGGGTTCCCTTACTTTAAGATCTTTTATGGAGTCTGGTTCATTGCAAAGCACTAGGTCCAGAATAGCCTGCTCTCTTGTGGGCTCCATGACAAGCTGTTCCAAAAAGCCATCCTGTAAGCATTCCATGAATTCCCTTTCTTTAGATCCACAAGCAACATTATTTACCCAGTCCACCTGCATATTGAAGTCACCCATGATCAATGTAACCTTGCCTTTCTGACATGCCTTCTCTATTTCCCGGTACATGTTGCGCCCCTGGTCCTGACCACTGTTAGGAGGTCTGTACACAACTCCAATTATGTTTTTTTTGCCTTTGTGGTTCCTCAATTCCACCCACACAGACTCCACATCATCCGACGCTATGTCATTCAATACCATAGATTTAATTTTGTTCTTAACTAACAAGGCAACCCCACCCCCTCTGCCCACCTCTCTGTCTTTTCGATAAGTTGAAAAACCATGGAGGTTTAACTGCCAGTCCTGACCCCCCTGTAAACAAATCTCTGTGATGCCTACTACATCATAATCATTCAATATTATCTGTGCCATTAGTTCATCGACTTTGTTATGAATGCTACGTGCATTCAGGTAAAGTGCCTTAATGCTAACTTCCTTATCATTAGAGATGTTGGAAGTCATATGTCCTAAGTTATCCTTGCTTTTTTCTGCATTCTCAGTCTGCCTCAATTTTAAATCCGCCTGTAAACATGCCTGGAGATTGGTGGATCAATGGCAGATGGAATGTAACTCTGACAACTGAGGTGATGCACTTTGGAAGAAGGAACAAAATGGGGAATACACAGTGAATTGTAGCACACAAGAAAGCTCATAGGGAGCTTTTTCACACATTCTTGAATGTGACGCAGGAGGATAAAAGGTTACGTAAGAAGTCAATGGAAGCAGTAGGTATAACCTTTACACATCGAGGCAGAGATTACAAGATCTATGTAGCACTTTGGTGAGGCCAATATGGAATACTGTGTGGAGTTCTCGAAGCCACATTACAGGAAGTATGTGATTATTCTGGAGGGGGTGCAGAGATTCACCTGGATGTTTCCAATGATGGAGCATATCACCCATGGAGAGAGGCTGGATAAGCTCGGATTGTTAAATTTGAATGAGAGAAGGCTGAGGGAGACGTGATTCAGAAGTATAAGATTACGAGGGACATGGACAGGGTAGATAGACAGCAGCTGTTCCTTTTAGTCAAAAGGGCCAAGAACAGGGGAGCACACTTTTAAAGGGAAGGATTTGAGGTTTAGAGATGAATCAGGGATTGTTTTTCACCCAGAGGGTCAAGGTATCTGGAATGCACTTCCTAAGGGGGGCAGGTATCACGGGTCACCTCACACCATTCATGGCTACGGGACTGATGTAGGAAATTTGGAATAATATAGACCGTGCCGTATTTTTGATGGTACAGAGTCTATGCTTCTGTGATTGTATGGCTGTGGAAGGTCAATCATTGAACAGCTAAAGACAGGAACTAATGGGTTTTGGAAGAATATATTAACGAGCATGAAGTGTAAAATCTTCTCAACGTACAATATACCAAGGTGACATGTTGGAGAAGATATTTGTAGTTTCCTTACAGTCCAAAACCAACGAATGGAGAACAGGAAAATGGCAGACTATGAAGCATCTACTTCAGTTCTGCCTTTATGATAGGATTTTAATAACTTGGTTCCAATCAATTCTAGGTCTACTGAGAAAGAAAAGAAATAGAAGCAAATCACTAAATAAGCAGTTTTGGAGAAATTATTTGCACTGAAGTCTGATAAATCCCCATGGAATGATAATCTATATCTCTGATTCCTAAAGGACGTGGACATGGCAATAATGGATACTTTGCTTGCCGTCTTCCAAATTCCAGATGATTGAATTGACAGATTTGAGAGCAGCAAATGTAACCCCAATATTTCTAAAGGAGGCAGGGAGACACAGAGAATTACAGTCTGCTTAGCACAAGAGAAGCAGTCAGGACAATACAAGAGTTTATTAGAAAGAATGCTTTGCCAGTGAACTTTGAGAATTATGTTAATTTGAAAGTAATGAACATGGATCAAGTTAATATCAAATTATTAATGGCGAATCATATTTATGAATCCGACTGTGAAATAAATTATGGCGAATCAATATATGCAGTGAATTTGAATTTTCAGAAACATATTTGATGACGTCCCAAGTGTCGTGTTGTGACAATGCTACTCCTTTAACAAGGTTATGCTGTCCTTGTTTTTCTTTCATAGCAGTCTGAAAAGCAGCGAATCCAAAGAGTCTGTGTTTGAATACTTGGGAGTCTAAAACTAAAATACGTACAATGAGGAGTGAGCTATGCTAGATCTGGTCCTGTGTAATGAGACAGGAATAAGTAATGACCTCATAGTTAGGAATCAACTTGGCAGGAATGATCACAGTATGGTTGAATTTAAAACACAGATGGAGAGTCAAGATAAAATTCAATACCAGGGTCCTGTGCTTAAACGAAGGAGACTACAACAGAATGGCGGAAGGACTTGGCAAAAGTCGACTGGAAACAAATGCGTTATGGTGAGAGTTGACGAGCAGTGGAGGATTTTCAAAGTAGTTTTTCAAAGTCCTAAGCAAACGTATATTCAGTGAAAAGGAAAGACTGTAAGAAAAGGGTAAGTCTGCCGTGGGTGTCTAAGCAAATACGCAAGGCTATCAAATTGAAAGAGATGGAATGGAAAGTGGCCAAGAACAGCAGGAACCTAGAATATTGGGAAAAGATTAAAGGTCAACAGAAAGCCACGAAAAGAGCTATAAAGAAAAGTAGGATAGAACACGACAAAAAAAATCTCTCGCACAGTATATGAAGACAAATAGCAGATGATTCCCTAAATATATAAAATGAAAATGAGTGGCTAATTTAAATGTTGGTCCTTGAGAGGATAAGAAGGAGCATTTATTTACAGGATATGATGAAATGGCTGAGGCATTGAACAGGTATTTGTATCAGTCTTCATAATGAATGACACTAATAACATGCCAGTGATCGACGAAGAGATGAAGATTCTAGATTAGAGTGGTGTTGCTAAAGCACAGCAGGTCAGGCAGCATCTGAGGAGCAGAATGATCGACGTTTCAAGCAAAAGCCTTTCATCAGGAATGCTCTGAACTGTTGTGCTTTACCAGCTCCACTCTAGAATCTGGTTTCCAGCATCTGCAGTCCTTGCTATTACCAAAGAGATGAAGGTAGGTGAGGACTTGTGAACAATCATTGTTGCAGAGGAGGTAGCGTTGGGCAAGCTAATGGAGTAATGGAGCTAAGGTTAGACGAATCCCCTGGCCCTGATGTAATGTATCCCAGGGTACTAAAAAGATAGCAGGAGAAATAACAAGTGCACTTGTGGTAATTTTCTAAAATTTGATGAACTTTGGAGCAGTCCCAGCAGATTGAAAAGCAGCAAATGGGAAGCCATTGTTTAAAAAGGCAGGTGGATAAAAGTTGGGGAATTATAAACCAGTTAACTTAATCTGTGTAGTGGGGAAGATGCTTTGACTGTATGATCAAGGAAGAAATAGCAAGGCATTTTGATAGAAAACAGCTCATTGCACAGATGCAGCGAGGATGCATGAAGGGCAGATCATGCTTAACAAGTCTTTTGGAAATCTACGAAGACATTACGAGCAAGATAGACAATGAGGCCGCAGTGGATGTGGTGTATCTAGGTTTCAAAAAGGCTTTGACAGGGTGCCACATAGTAGGCTGCTGCATAAGATAAAGATGGATGGCGTTACGGCTGAAGTATTAGCATGGATAAAAGATTGGTTGACTAACGGGAAGCAAAGAGTGGGTATAAATGAGTGCTATCCTGGCTGGCAATCAGTGCTGAGTGGTGTGCCTCAGGGATCAGTGTTGGGGTTGCAATTATTCACAATTTATATAGATGATGTGGAGTTGGGAGCATGCGTAGTTGGTCAAAATTTGCAGATGGCACGAAGATGAGCGGTAGACCAAAGTGTGCAGAGTACTGTGAAACTTTGCAGAGGAAAATAGTTACATTGCATGAATAGGTAAAGGTCTGGCAGATGGAATACAATATTAATAAATATGAAGTAATCTTTTTTGTTAGGAGTACCAGTAAAAAGGATGATTACTTGAATTGTAAAAAGATGCAGCATGCTGCTGTGCAGAGGGACCTGGGTGTCCTTGTACATGAATCACAGAAGGTTGATCTGCAGGTACATCAAGTAATTCGGAAGGTAAATGCTCTTCATTGCAAAAGGGGTTGAATTTAAAAGCAGGAAGGTTATGTTACACTTGTACAGGGTGCTGGTGAGGTCATACCTGGAGTATTGTGAGCAGTTTTGTCCTCCTTCATAGCAAAGCGATGTACTGGCAGTGGAGGTGGTGCAGGGGAGATTCACTCTGGTGAATCTGGAGTTGAGGGGGTTGTCTTATGAGCACAGATAGAGTAGATCAGCATTATATTCATTGGAATTTATAAGAATGAGTGGAGGATCTTATAGAAACATAAAAATATTATGAAGGGAAGAGGTAAGAAAAAAGTAGAGAGGAAGGTTCCACCGGCAGGTGAAGCAAGGACAAGATGAAATAACCTCAATATTAGAGGGAGCAGATTTAGGATTGAATTGAGAAAGAACCTCTTCACCAGAGGCTTATAATTCTATGGAACTCCCTGCCCAGTGAAGTAGTTGACGCTACTTCAGTAAATGTTTTTCGAGCTGAGATAGATATGTTTTGAAAAATGAAGTAAATTACGGATACAGTAGAGTGCGGGTAAGTGGATCTGTGTCCACGAGTGGATCAGCTTTGATGTTACAGAATGGCTGAGCAGGTTACAAGGACCAGATGGCCTACTCCTGCTCCTAGTCCTTCTGTTCTTATGAAAGGTGAGTGGCCAGTTCTCCCAGCCCAGACCCTCTGTTTTGATTTGTTTGGACTGATCTTTCACAGACTGGCTGTTTACTGAAAGCAGGCAGCCAGTTGTGAAGCTATCAGGCCAAAGAAGAAGGTCCATGCTGATTCCCTCCCCCCCCCCCCCGATATCTCTCCTTGAAGAACCTGGGTTTGATGTTTCCTTTCGAATTTTCCATGGGGTGTTTATGGGGTTTGTTTCAAGTACTTCGAACAACACCTTAGATTATTCAGATACAGATTACTTACAGTGTGGAAATATGCCCATTGGTTCAACAAGTCCACACCAACCCCCCAAAGAGCAACCGATCCAGATCCATTTGCCTACATTTACCCCTTCACCGAACACTACGCACAATTTAGCATGGACAATTCAACTAACCGGCGCATTTTTGGACTGTGCAAGGAAACCGGAGCACCCGGAGGAAACCCACACAGACACCGGGAGAATGTGAAAACTCCACACAGACAGTTGCCTGAGGTGGGAATTGAACCCGGGTCCCTGGCGCTGTGAGGCAGCAGTGCTAACCACTGTGCCACGGTACCACCCAATGGCTTTCAACCATTTTCAGATTCTCAGTTGAGAAGTGGAGTGCTACTGAAGACCAGAAAGCTTCACCGGGAAGATTAGTTGAGTAACAAACTTTTAATATTTTTAAATATTTATTTACAAAACTTTAAAATGACAAAAGCTGGGAAAAGTCACTTTAGTTCTAATTACTGTGGAACTAGTAGCATGTATATGGCTTCTAATTGGCTGCCTCTTGGTATTGTCATCCCTAATCATGTTACACAGTAATGCCCTACATTTTTGTCGGCTGGATTGAAAGTCAGTCCTTGGTCTTCCCATGTACCCACTTCTTATGAATTTAATTTGCTAACATCATTAAGTTAGGATAATCTGTTGGGTTTTCGGATAGATTGTTATTCTGCATGCTATTCTCTTCTCTTTGTGTTTCATTCCGTAACCTTGAAAATAAATTCTGTTTTATTTAAAACTAAGTGGCTTGACCAGCTGCGTCACTCCTGGAATATCTGCCTTACACCTGCTTAAGGCAACAAGCAAAGTTTGAGTCTGTACTACTTCTTTGAAATGACTCGAGGTGTTCTGTCCTGGCCCATAACAGTGTGCCACAGTGAGATCTAATATACTGGCATGGGTTGAGAATGGTAGAGAGCTGAAAGAAAAAGTGAGTCAGAATAAACAGCTCCTTTTTTGGGATGGAAAGCAATTACGAACAGGATAATCCCGGAATTGATGTTTGGCACACATCTATTCAGGAAGCAGATTAAACATCTGCGCGAGGGTACTAAATGTAATCTTTCAAAATCTACTGATGGCACCAAACTGAGAATTGATTGGGTGAGGCGGATGTGCATACTTTTGTTGACTTCTTCACCGAAGTCTGAGTCCATTCACAGCAGTGAACTCTGAAGCCAGACGTCAATACTGGGATTGGAATTGGCACGCTGCCCAGTGTACATAGACCCACCAAGTGAGTATATGTAACATACAGATCAGAGCGGAAAGGCAAAATTTAGACTGAGGCATACTGGCTACAACACAAAGGGCATGCAATAGCCAAGATCAACCTGAGCAAGATCAGCATTATTTGAAGTTAGAGAATCCATTCCTCAGTTTAATAATGGCTGGGAAGATGTTGTTCATGAGCCACTGGTTTGTGTGTTCAAGCTTCTGTATTGTCTGCCTGATGGAAGAGATGTTAGGAGATCCAGGGTGCAATGGATCGTTGATAATGTTGTCAGCCCTTCTGCAGCAGCAAGTCATGTAAATGTAGTCAATGGACGTGCGGTTGGCTTCCATAATAGCATGGGCCATGCACAAAACCTTCTGTCATTTCTCTTCCTGTGCTGGGTAGGGCTATTGCCACGCCAGGCCATTATGCACCCGGATGGTTTGCTCTCAGTGGTGCATTTGTAGACATTAGTGAGGGTCATTGTGGACATGTCAAATGTCCTGAGCTGCAAAAGAAAGAAGAGGCGTTGTTGTGCCATCTCGACTGTCACATCTACATGCGAAGTCGGTTATCGTCACTCCAAGCAACTTAATGCTTTCCACTCTTTCAACTTCAGTTCCATTGATGCAGATGGGGGCATGTGTTCCTCCTTTCTTTCTGAACTCATTGATCATTTGGTTTGCTCTGCCGACGTTGGAAGAGAGGTTAGTCTCAGTTCAGCACATCACCAAGCCGTGTATTTCCGTTCTGTATGTTGACTTGCCATCATTGCAAATCTGTTCTAAAATGATGGTGTCATCAGTGAACATGCAGATGGCATTCGTTCTGAATTTAGCAATACAGTCGTGGGTGTACAGGGAGTATAGTAGGGGGCTGAGGACACATCCATTGGGGTTTCCGTGTTGAAAGTTATTGTGGAAGAGGCACAGTTACCTATGTTCTCTGATTGTGGACTGTGGGACAGAAAGCTGAGGATCCGTTGCGGAGGGTGGAGCCGTGTCTGAGGTCACGGTGTTTTGTGATTGGTCTGAGGGGAATAATGGTTTTGAAGGTGGAGCTATAATCAATGAGCAGGAATCTGATGTAGGTGTCCTTGTTGTCCAGATGTTCTAGGGATATGATACCCACTATAGACCCACTCCACTGGTAGGAACATTGGAGGGGATCGAGGCAGGCTGGGAGACTTGAACTGATGTAGGCCATGACTAGCCTCTCGAAGCACTTCATGCCCCCCTCAGTCTCCTGTGCTGTAAAGAGAAATGTCCCAGCTTATCCAACATCTGCCTATGACTCAGACTCTGAAGTCCTGGCAAAAACCTTGTAAAGTTTCAGTTTAAAAATATCCTTCCAAATAGCAAAGTGACCAAAACAGAAGGCAATGTTGAACTTGGAACTATTTGGAACTGTAAGTTTTACTCTGCTGACAATTATTTTGCTGTTGTGATATTGTTTTATTATTTATGTTATTCTGAAATCTTATTATTCATTAAATCCTCCGATGGAAATCCCCTTGGGTGAACGTCCTCCTGACTGTGTGAATTTGAATCAATTTATTTTGTTTGGACTGATATTTTGAGGCCGCTGCTTATCAGAAAACAGGAAGAGATGATGGATGATTGCGCAGTGTCTGTCCTTGACTGGACCAGCTTGTCTCTCAAGGCACATAAAGCTTTTATTGTGGGCCAGAGTACCTCAGAATTGTTACATCACAAAAGGAAGCTATTCAGGCCATTGTAGGTCCATGAACACAGAACATTACAGCACAGTAAAGGCCCTTCGGGTCTCAATGTTGCACCGACCTGTGAAACCAATCTGAAGCCCACCTAACCTACACTGTTACATTTTCATCCTTATGTTTATTCGATACTCATTTAAATGGCCTTAAATTTGGTGAGTCTGCTATTGTTGGGCGGGCAGCATATTCCTTGCCATTAGTACTCTCTGAGTGAAAAAATTATTTCTGACATCTGTCTGAAATCTATCACCCCTCAATTTAAAACTACATCCCCTCATGCTAGCAATGATCATCCGAGGAAAAAGGTTTTCACTTTCCAAAGTATCTAATCCTCTGATCATCTTGCATGTCTCTCAAGCTTTTTGTCTTTCATGAAAACTGCCTCAAGTCCGTCAACCATTCCTGTCAGGCCTTCCCTGCATTCCCGTCTACATTCTAGCAAATCTCCTCTTCAACATTTCCAAGGCATCCACATCCTTCCTATAATGCGGTGACCAGAACTGTACACAATGCTCAAAACATGGCTGCACCAGGTTTTTTGCGGGGGGAGGCATAACCTCATGGAGAAGGAAGCCTCCTTTTTCCTCTTGACAAGAGAGTCACCTTCTTCAGTAAACCACAGCACCCTCACTCCACCACTTCCCCCTTTCTGTATGGAATATAGATTAGATTACTTACAGTGTGGAAACAGGCCCTTCGGCCCAACAAGTCCACACTGCCCCGCCGAAGCGCAACCCACCCATACCCCTACATCTACCCATTACCTAACACTACGGGCAATTTAGCACGGCCAATTCACCTGACCTGCACATCTGTGGACTGTGGGAGGAAACCGGAGCACCCGGAGGAAACCCACGCAGACACGGGGAGATTGTGCAAACTCCACACAGTCAGTCGCCTGAGGCGGGAATTGAACCCGGGTCTCTGGCGCTGTGAGGCAGTAGTGCTAACCACTGTGCCACCGTGCCACCGTGTCGCCCACTTTCCTGACAGATATAAACTTATTAAGGACACACAGTAGCTGTTCCTTCAAAAAAACTCCACATTTGAATTGTGCCCATCCCCTGCAGTTTCCTTCCCCATCCTATGCATCCTAAAACCTTTCCTAATCGCATCATGATTGCCTTTGCCCCAGCTATAACACTTGCCCTGCGGTATACACCTGTCCCTTTCCATCGCGAAGGTAAACATAACTGAATTGTGGTCACTATCACCGAGGTCACCTACCTCCAAATCTAATACCTGCTCTGGTTCATTACCCGGTACCAAATCCAATTTGGCCTCATCCCTTGTTGGCCTATCGACATAATGTGTCAGGAAACCATTCTGCACACATTGGACAAAAACTGACCCATATAAAATAATTGAGCTCTAGCGTTTCCAGTCAATATTTGGAAAGTTAAAGTCTTCTGTTACTTTTGCTCCTATCCAGTATGATCTTTGTAATCCTTTCCTCTGCATCTCTGGAACTTTTCAGAGGTCTATAGAGAACTATCAACAGGTGATCTCTCCGTTTTTGTTTCTAACCTCTTCCCATACTACCTCAGTAGACGAGTCTTCATCAAACATCCTTTCTGCTACCGTAATACTGCCTTTGATGAACAATGCCACCCTCCCCACTTTTAGTACCTTCCCTGTTCTTAATGAAGCCTCTAAACCCCGGAACCTACAACAATCATTCCGGTCCCTGCTCTACCCATTTCTCCAAAATGGCTGCACATCAAGATGTACAACTGCACAATTTGGAAACAGGGAGTGATTGGAAGGGTGTTAAACGAGGGTCGGTTGGATAGATCAGAAGACAACATGAGGGGAGATAGAAAAAGACAGAAATTCTCACGGACCGCAAGGCCTTTGTCTGATGCCATACCCTGTTTGCACTGTGCGGTTACTGGCTGTGGTCCCAGATCATTTAACTTCAATAATATCACAGAGCTTTGTTGATGGCAGATATAAAGAGACCAAAAGGTTTATTATTTTACCAGGAGAAAATGGATTAATTTAAATAGAACAGCAGCAAGAATTGAGAACCCCCCTCGATACTGAAATACTGTGCGAGTGAATCTCAGTGAGGGGGATCACTGATAGAGGGGGAATCAGCATCTCAATTAATGTGTGGGTCAATTAATGATTGATATAGTTTGCACACTACTTCCAAATTCCTCGGCCTCTGCCGGATCTGCTCCCAGGAGGACCAGTTCCACCACAGAACACACCAGATGGCCTCCTTCTTTAGAGACCGCAATTTCCCTTCCCACGTGGTTAAAGATGCCATCCAAAGCATCTTATCTACATCCCGCACCTCCGCCCACAGACCCCACCCCTCCAACCGTAACAAGGACAGAACGCCCCTGGCGCCCAGCTTCCACCCTACCAACCTTCGTATAAACCAAATCATCCGCTGACATTTCTGCCATCTCCAAACAGACCCCACCACCAGGGATATATTTCCCTCCACACCCCTTTCTGCCTTCCGCAAAGACCGTTCCCTTCACGAGTACCTGGTCAGGTCCACGCCCCCAAACAACCCACCCTCCCATCCTGGCACTTTCACCTGCCTCCGCAGGAACTGTAAAACCTGTACCCACACCTCCTCCCTCACCTCTGTCCAAGGCCCTAAAGGAGCCTTCCACATACATCAAAATTTTACCTGCACATCCACTAATATCATTTATTGTATCCGTTGCTCCCAATTCGGTCTCCTCTACATTGGGGAGACTGGGCGCCTCCTAGCAGAGCGCTTTACGGAACATCTCCGGGACACTCGCACCAATCAACCACACCGCCCCGTGGCCCAACATTTAAACTCCTCCTCCCACTCTGCCGAGGACATGGAAGTCCTGGCCTCCTTCACCGTCGCTCCCTCACCACCAGACGCCTGGAGGAAGAACGCCTCATCTTCCGCCGTGGAACACTTCAACCCCAAGGAATCAATGTGGACTTCAACACTTTCCTCATTTCCCCTTCCCCCACCTCACCCTAGTTCTAAACTTCCAACTCAGTAATAGTTACCATGACATGTCCGGACTTATCCTACCTGCCTCTCTTCTTTTCCACCTATCCACTCCACCCTCTCCTCCTTGACCTATCACCTTCAACCCCTCTCCCACTCACCCATTGTACTGTATGCTACTTTCTCCCCACCCCCACCCTCCTCTAGCTTATCACTCCACGCTTCAGGCTCACTGCCTTTATTCCTGATGAAGGGCTTTTGCCCGAAACGTCGATTTCGAAGCTACTTGGATGCGGCCTGAACTGCTGTGCTCTTCCAGCACCACTAATCCAGAATCTGGTTTCCAGCATCTGCAGTCATTGTTTTTACCGATACCACTTCCATGGTTTTATAATATCCATTTCAATGTATGTAGCTCAATATCTTGTGTGTATTTTAAATATCTTATCTCTATGTACGTTCCATAGTTTAGTATGGACAGAAAATCATTTTGTCCCTGTATTTTGTGTTCAATAAACAGATTTCAGTCCTCATTCCTCACTTTAGAAGTACCCTTGAATCTGTTATTCATATGAGTTATAAAGAGTAACATTCCAATACTGATGACTGGGGAATATTACTGCCCCTCCCTCCAGTCTGAACTGCCATGTCCCCCAATTCTCTCTGTTTTCTGTCTCCTCCACAATGCCACAATCACACTGTAATTAAAGTCCAATAAATGACACTTCGACACAGTTAATTAATATCGAATGCATCAATAGCACAGTCCTCATCGGCCCTCTCTGATCCTGGAATATCAAACTGAATTGCACATGTCACGTACAATTCTCTGTTAACATATCCATGCCATTTGTCTGTTTTAACACCACGTTGTCTCAGGCATACATTCCCCTCAGATCATGCACTATAAAAATTGTCTTAATGTTTTATTGAAATTATAATGCTTGGTCAGTAGTTACAGAATGTATGTTTCCATTTATAAATAGAGAAGCATGTTTACATTCTGATCAACTTATGGCATTACTCCCATGTACAAGGCAGATTGAATGGTTACACTCAATTGATCTACCAGCCTCAACATTTTCTCCACCAGTCACCTTCACATACCCCATCCAGAATGCAAACAAAAATCATTGTTTTTAATTTTAATAAAACAGCATTGAATTAAAAGGTGTTGGTTGGAGCTAGTTGTTCAGCGACTGTGATTGAAGTCAGTCTCCGTGGATCCTAAATGTGTCACTGGAAGGTTTGCCTCTTCTATTAATTAGGGACTCAGTTCAATGTGTTATCCCATATTATGGGCGGGAGTATCACCGACAGCACTAACAGGGATCAGCAGATCGATAGACGGGGGAGGAGAGATCAGAATCTGAGAACAATAGATTGGAATGTTCCAACAACAGATCAGAATCTGAGAACATTAGACTGGAATGTTCCAATAATGGATCAGAATCTGAGAACATTAGCCTGAAATATTACAACAGACAGGAGTTTATCCTTTGGTCTTTACTGCCTTTCTCACCCTTGGATATCATTAGCCTCACGGATCGAAGATGTCCTTTGAATTATTCAAGGCGGTTACTATCCCATCCTCGCTATAGTTGGTGTTCTTAGTAAGTCATTCCATCTGACCATTAAACCGAGTTGAACTGAATTGCCGTTCATATTTAAATTTTAGATTTTGGAAGTCGTCAGTTTCAGATTAGGTCAAAAATGCTATTCCTTGCGAATTATAACTGGCAAGTTACTATTCACAACTTACTCAACAATACCCGAGGAGAAAACAGACTCTTCATAAACTCCATGATCTTTTTATCTCCATTCAGATTTACATTTCTACATATTCTCCCCACTCACCAACCCTGCCCAGGACCACTATCAGGATATTTCAGTCTCCTTCTCAGCCTCAGTGCAACTGCTGAATAATCTATCGTTTGTGCCTTTGTTATGTCCAGATATAACCGATTCAACTCCCTTCTAACTATGCTTCCGTCACAAAATATTTGCACTTGAGATGGTTAATTTGTTCTCTCTCCACAGAATCTGTCAGATGGGCAGACAGTACATGGTGGTCAAGTCATTGACTCATAATTGAGAGGGACAGAATAATGATCTTTTGGTGTCTCATGAAGGAAGTTGATGGAATGCAAATGGAATCATCACCACTTGTTTTAAACACAAGCCTATCTGTTTGCCTCATGTCCTTTAGAGAAGGCAATGGGTTATCCTTCCCTGGTCCGGTCTCTTTGGGACTGCAAACCCACAGCAATACAGTTTACTCTTTACTGTCCTGTTGAACAGCTGAAACAGCCACGCAGTTCAAGTTTGCCAGAACATGCTGGCCTGACCAGGGCTGCACACATCCCGTCAGGGACGAACAAAAGGAAAGCTAGCTCCCTTCCTCTGTCTGATTTCCATATTCCTGCAAGTCATTTTCATTCAGGTAGGTGACCATTCCCTGTTTCGAGTGAATTATTTCTGATTGAGTCTCCCTCCGAGTGTGATATTCATCTCCATCGGCACCTCTGGTGATGACTGATGCAAAGATGTAAGATACTTCAAAATTCCACAATATTCGCAGTGTAGAGAGAAGGAATGGCTTTTTATACCACAGGAAAGAAGCTGAGACAGCTAAGTGAGGGAACAGGATTATTGTGATCAACCCTGAGAGTGTTGCTGAGATAGTATTTGGGGTATTATGCACAGATTTTCTCTCCTTTATAAAGAATAATCCTCTTGGCAGAAAGAGTATAAAGGAGTTTCACCAGACTCATTGTTGGAATGATTGTACCATCGGGAATGCATGAGGATTAATCTGTAGCGCTTGGGGAGAATAAGAGGTGATTGCTTTGAAACTTAAGGGGATGGACAGTCATTCATTATATTCTAAACAGACAGTAATACGGTGATAAAATCCATGGCTTGCTTGTTACTTGGTATACGTGATTCTCGATGGCTTAAAAGCCTCTGAGAATGTTAATCTCACTCCACACAACTCCCCCAATTTCGATTGAGAGAGGGTGAGCCAGTTTTGACTAAACTTTTCCCATATTAGTACAGTGCATTTCGTGTGTGATCATGCATAGAACCTCACGTTATTCACCATCCCGATAGGAGCCACAATACCTTCATTCTAAAACAGTTAACTTTTCCCACAAGCTTCTATCCCCCACGGAGAACATGGGTCTGTCTTCTTGGAGATGGAAGTTGCCTCCTTGAGGCTTGGCACAAAACATTTAGCTTCCTTCCTCACTGCCAGCAAAACACGTTTAAGTATCATTTGTTCCACAGGCAATGGAGCCACGAGGAACAATGTGAACAGTCTATGAGTGCAGTCTCTGCTCCATTTGTTTTTCTGGTTGGAGCATCAATGACACCATCCTGTTCCTGTATAAGTGTCTTGAGGGATGAATGGTCTCCGCCTGGTTCCATAGAACAGGTTTAGGGGTCTGATTGGGCTCTGCCTATTCCTGTTTAACAGCTCAAAGTGGTGACCAGGCCCCTCCTCTTCTTATGGAACATGCTGGAGAATTGAATGGGCTGTCCCTCTTCTTGTTCAGTCGTTTCGTTGGACAGAATGGCCTTCACATATCCGTGTGTATCCAGCTTGAAGTGCTGAATGAGCTCCTCTTTTAACTGTGGAAATGTACAGTGTCTGGCCGTGCTGTTACATGAATGTTACCGACACTTTAACAGCACAAACCTGAATGTTGTTTGGGTCTTGCTGCACATGGACACAGAGACGGGTTCAGGAGCTGAGATGGGACAAAATGTTCGGAATATTTTGTGACCTTCAGTGATCACCCCGCTTCTGATCTTGTGATGGATGTGGGGCGGCGGGAGTTGGGGTACTTAGACGTTAACGAAGGAGTTGAAGATGTTTCTGCTGAGAAAGTTGTCTGTGGAGATGTCTCGGGACTGAGAGGATTGTCGGCCACCGACTACAAACATCTTTCTTTGTGGTCTGAAAAACCCCGACCAGTGGGGAGGTTACACCCGATTCCTATTAAGCTCAAATATTTAGGTGGTCCCGATGACATCCTCAGGTCAAACACTGCCTTTATATCAAGGCCATTCACTCTTCCCTGAGCCCCTGTGTTCACCTCTTGTTCATATCAATAGCTGACAGTGCACGTGTAGAGAGTGTTTTCCTCTCACAGAGGGTAATCAATGTCATGAATTATCTGGAATAGAGAGTTCGGGGAGCTACATCACTGAAAGTATTTAAAGAGGTGGTACATGGATTTTTGACCTTCAGAGAGCTGAGGGGGTAAAGAACTGGGCATTAAGGAGGAGTTAATGCAAACAGTAGATCAGCCATGATCGTATACAATGGATTGACCGTCAGAATTACCTATTCCTGTTCCTTATGTTTTCATTTTCTGTAATTTCAAAGTAAATGGCTGTAATTTTCCTGGATGTTCTGTTATTGAATGTTGTAATCAGAGAGAGCAAAGTATTTTTGAGTCATCTCTGAGTGAGGTATGGAGTTTTTTCATAATGAATCCTGGTCTAGACCAAGACCAACAAATGAAGCACAAGTTGCAGAGAGGGGGCACTCTGTAAACAGACCAGAGCCGTCTTTCGAACCTAGCCTCGATTTCCAAATAACATTTTCCAATCCGTACCAATCTGTGTGTGACAGTTGTGAGGGATGAAATGAGATCCTGTGTTACTGTGGACCAGGTATTTGGAGCAAGTTGCTCCCATCTGCACCTTGCAGGAGCTGTGAGAGGCTGAATGCATCTTATTAACACGGGACAGTGGAGCAAGAGTTGGACATCAGACACTTTGTCACTGCTCATCCATGCACGATGGTCTGATTAAGGTCTCAGCAGCACTTTTCTGTCAGTGTACCATCTCCTTACATTCATTTGTCTTTCAAATGTCTTACATAGACAATTTTGAACAAATGGAAATATCCAGGCATCACAATCTTCTGTGGAAGGGAATTCACACCTTAACAACCCTTTGGGAATCTCTCGTTCGGGTTCTGACCAATGTTGGAGGGTCACCCATGTCTTTTCCCACTCCTCTATTGGTGAAAGCAAATTTTAAATGTAACCAGTTGAGTGCTATGTCCAATGATATAAGTATTGGACTGGGTAATTTTGTAGAAAAATCTGAGACACAGAAAGTTGAACTCTGAACAAATAGTAAAATGATACTGTTCCAAATGTTTTTCTGACATTGAAATTATTCTGTTCACACAAATGTTTGGGAATGTGGATTTCTTCCCCGAACAGTTGGATTTGGCTGAATTCCCTTTGCTTCGAGCTGTGCAGAGATTCCTATGAATCCTCACCAGGAGTCCTCCACGAGTGGTAAAGATGACTCAGGATTTTTCTGCTCTCACACCTTGTTTTCGGGCAGAACAAAGTCAGAGACAGAGAAACCAATTGGCTGCTGCTTCTGAGGCAGGTAATATTTTTCTCCGGCTCTGTTTGGAAAAATACATGAATGTCAACTGAACACCAAAGTGGACCATGTGCACTCTCCATGTACATTCTCTGGAATGGATGATAATAGACTGTATGCTGTATGCAGCATCATTGCTGTTGTTGTGCACACTGCTTTGCATCAGCAAATGAAAATAATGTGGCCGTTTTATGATTTGATGAGATGCTTATATGCATCTGAGTAATTTTTAAAAATGGGTTGATATCTTCTTAATATTTGTGTTAATACCAACGCATCTCATTCAAAAAATTATTATCTAGCTTTAGTCTTCTTAACAAGAGAAAATATGTATCCAGCTGAAAGACTTCTCTGAAAATCATGGTTCAGTAAGATTACTCATCTAAGATCTAAACAGATAATCCCCGATAACAAAAGACCTTCATTTCAGGAATGAGTAAAGGAAAGCATCTTTAAACATCTCTGAAAGGAATTGTATCCGTTTTTTTAGTTTAGAGGATCAGAACTGCACCCAATGTATCTGATGTGGTCTCAGCAATGCCCTGTGCAGATACAGTGAAATATTCCTAATTAAACACAATACCCGTTGCCACAAACAGCATCATTCCACTTACTTTCTAAATCACTTGCTGCATCTGCAGACAGACTTCATATGATTCATGTACCAAGAATATGAAAAACATCTGCATCACAGAGTTCTGCAATCTCTCTCCATTTAAATTGTTCCCGACTGCAATAGACAACTCACATTATATTATTTCTGCTGAGGGTACGCTCACTAACCTTCCCTGTCTCCATCATAATGCAGATTCACTCCCTCCATTTGAAGATCTATTGAATGATCATTTTGGTGTACGAGGTAGTTCAGCTTTGATCCATTCAGTCCCTTCATCGAGATATTTTACATAGATTATTTATCATTGATGACCCTACAGTGATCGCTGAGTCAAAACTAGTTACAGTTTTGTTTAAAAAGATCATATATCACTACTATCTACTTCCTGTTAGTGACAGCATCCCTGTTCCTGTGCAGCAGTTCAGGCGGGTTGAATGGCCTCGTCCTGGGCTGTGTAATGTACTCAACGAGCTGAATTACTTCATCCTATATTCCTGTGTAATTCTTTGGAGGGGCAGAATGGTCTCCTCCCGTCTAATTGTAACGATCCAGTCAGGCTGAATGGGATAGTCCTCTACCCTGTAATCGCACTCAGTGGTGGATTGAGGGAACAACACATGGGGTAGGGACAGCAGTATATCTCTGTAACAGCATCGAGTGGTGGATTGAGGGATCAGCACAAGGGGTAGGGGCAGCAGTATATCTCTGTAACAGCATCGAGTGGTGGATTGAGGGAACAACACATTGGAAAGGTGCAGCAGTTGGCCATTTAGCGGCACCATTCAGAATGCTCATGGCTGATCCGAGTGTGTCTGACCATCCGTCTCCTGTCTCTTCCCAATAAACTTTGACTCTCCTGTCTAGCAAAGATCAGTCAAACTCAAACTAAAATACCTGAATTTACCGAGTCTTCACTGCTCCCTGAGGATGAGGACACCACAGATCGCACAACAGTAAACGGAAAGGGACATCCTTCTTTCATTGTGGGATACATTTTTTTTTAAAACTGTGTCAACCTCATATCAAATCACTGCCCCTTTTCAGATATAGTGGTACAATAACTAGGAATAGACATTTACCATTCTCCCCTCCAATCTTTTCCCACATTACCACTGACTGTTTCCAATCAAATATGCTGCTGCTGCTGTCTCAGGAAGAGAATACCAGATAGCATAACACCACACGAGCATTAAAAAAGGAGCAGAATTAGACCATTTGGCCTATCGAGTCTGATATACCTTAAAGTCATTTCTATAATGTTCCTCAACATCATTCTCTAACCTTCTCCCAGAATCCTTGATCTCCTTATAAACCAGAAACTAATTTATTTGAGTCTTAATGACACTCATGTCTGTGTCTTAATGTGTACTTAAGTGTGTGTTTGTCCATGTACTTGTTACTTTTGTATTTGTGTGACTATGTCTGTCTGTCTTTGTATCAGCCTGTGTGTTTCTATCTGTGTTTGTGTCCATTTGTGTGTGACTGTTTATGTCTTTGTGTGCTTCTCCGTGTATGCATGCTTATCTCCTTGTATGCATTGTGTATGTTAAAATATTGGGGTGTTTACCAATAGTCTGTGTATTTCAATACCTGCATCTCTGTGCAATGGGGTATCTGTTCTTCTACCAGTGAGAGAGATGAGTTTGGAACTGACAGGAGGTTTGAATTGAGAATTGCTCTTTACTAAACACTGCTCCTTATTCGGTTGGTGGGACGTGGATGTTTCCGAATCTCCATACAAGCCCTCCTGGTCCTCTACAGCTCTCTCCAGGATCCTCCCACATATCAGGGTAGGGGTATGAGGGAACAGATATCTGGCACTCCACCACCCAGCGTGGCCCTTTCTGTCCTATTCCAGGCTGTTTCTCCTGGAATGGGAGAAAGGGAAGGAATGAGTGTGGGTGGAAGTGGATGGTCCTGCTGTTAGTGCTGGACTAGGTGAGGTGTGATGTGGTGAGGTGGCCGGAGGGAGTCTGTCCATAGTGTTGTATCCCTGTAGTGCTATTAGTGTGTGGGACTATTGCATCAGGGACAGAAAATGTGGGGGAGGGAAGGTGCTGAATTCAACTGTGAGTGTGGTCGTACTTGAGCCCTTTTGGAGTGTGAGTCTTGGTCGAGGGTAGGTGCTATAAGAGACATACAGTGAGTGTGAGGGAGCAGTGAGAATATACGGTGACACTTATCCTGACAGAGCGGAATGGATATTGATGCTTGTCCGATATCGCTGGACCTGTCTTCAGATCATCTCAGCATCGAGGTGAACCTCCCTGAATGTCTTATCCAAGTCTATCACTAATAACGACACAGGCTCTGTCCCTCAGATTCCACAGAATGAGTTTGGGTGGGTCTTACAAATAGCAAGGAGAAACAAACTTGTTGTGTTATATATCTGAACCAAAACTGTCACGCAAATATTTTGCATCATATGCTCTGGAAATTATATATGCAGCTATACTCAAAGGGAAGCTATGACATACTGATATTATCGCTGGGCTCTTAACCCAGAGACCCGGGTAATGTTCTGGGGACATGGTTTCAAATCCTGCCATGGCAGATTGTGGAATTTGAATTCAATATGTATCTGGAATCAAGGGTTTATGATGATCAGGAATCCATTCCTGATTGTTGGAAAAACTCATCTGGTTGACTAGTATCCTTTAGGAAGCAAACGGCTGTTCTTATCTGGTCTGGCCTGCATGTCACTCCAGATCCAAGGCAACGCTGTTGACTCTTAACTGCGCTCTGACATGGCCAGTAAATGCTGGTTATCCAGCTAAGCCCTCATTCTGTGAACGAGTAACAAATACTCTTGGGTCCTTCAGTAATAATGGGTGGTGTCAAGTTGCATCGAAACTGAGTTAACTAGGTGACTACTAATGTTGTGAAAAATAATTTCCTTAAGTGTATATCAGGTAGGTTGGAGAGTATGTTGTGAACCAAACTAGAGAGCAGATTATTTCGGATTTGGTGTTGTGTGATACTGATTAAGGATGATCAGCCATGATCATATTGAATGGTGGTGCAGGCTCGAAGGCCAGAATGGCCTACTCCAGCACCTATTGTTTATTATCTATTGTGTGGTCGGAAAGACTAATTACTAACCTTCCTCTGAAGCAGCTTTGGAGGAACAGTGACATTAATATGTTGTATTTTACACGGCGTCTGCATTCAATGTGGAATGTGTGAACATTCTGGTCAAACATCATGGAAGCCCAGAGGTTAGAGGGTCAAGTTCACTCCAGTGAATTGGGAAAGTACAATATAACATTCAGTAGGAGAACAATGGTTGTTAGACCCATATAGTCTTAAGCACGGAGACAGGCAATTCGGCCCAAACTGGTCCATTCCGAACAAAATATCCATTCACACTAACACCATTTCCTTGCCATTTCCCTGTATCCTTCTAATCCTTTCCTACCTGTGTATTTGTCCAAATGTATTTTAAATTTTGTGAATGTACCCGCCTCAACTACTTCTGCTGTCAGCTCATCCCATATGCATACCACCCTGTGTGTAAAAGAAATTGCCCCTCAAGTTCCCTTTTACTCTTTCCCCTCTGACCTTAAATTGATGCCCTCTAGTCCGTGACTGTCCAAACCTGGGGAAAAAAAAGACTCTATCCATGCCTCCCGAGACCTTATACACTACTATCAGATATCCCTCAGCCTCATACATTCTAAAGTAAAAACTCCTAGCTTATTCAACCTCTCACTATAACTCAAACCATTGAGTCTTGGCAACATTCTTTGTAAATTTCTTCTGCACTCTTTCCAGTTTAATAACATCCCTTCACGAGCAAAGTGAACAAAATTGAACATGACGCTACAAGTAGGGACTCGCCAACATCTTGTATGACTGCAACATAACTCCCTAATTTCGATACTCAGTGCTCTAACTGGTGAAGGGCAGTGAGCCAAAAGCCTTTTTCAGTGCCTTGTCTACCTGGGACTCCACTTACAGAAAATCGTGCACCTGAATTCCCAAGGTCACTCTGTTCCACTGGACTCCTTAAAGCCCTGTCATTCGCCATGAAACTCCAGCTTTCTAAAATGCAAGAACTTACACTTTTCTGAATTAAACTCAAATTGCTATTTCTCTGCCCAATTCTCCACCTGATCAAGGTACTGCTGCAATTTCT
Organism: Chiloscyllium punctatum; assembly: GCF_047496795.1. Classification (NCBI taxonomy): domain Eukaryota; kingdom Metazoa; phylum Chordata; class Chondrichthyes; order Orectolobiformes; family Hemiscylliidae; genus Chiloscyllium; species Chiloscyllium punctatum. The sequence continues at coordinate 106,436,518 of NC_092752.1, forward strand.
GAGATTTCTGATAACCTTCCTCACTGTCCACGACACCACGTATTTTAGTGTCACCTTGAAACTTACAAATTATACCTGTACCTTCTCATCTAAATCATAGATATGTGTAATATATGAATATATGGTCCCAGCACCGACCCTGAGGCATTCCACTCATCACAGGCCTCTTGTCTGACAAGCATCCTTCCACGATTACCCTCTTCTTCCTATCATCAAACTAATTTTGGACCTAATTTGCCAGCTCCCCCTCAATTCCATGTGATCTAACCTTCCAGAGCAGCGTACCATGTGGAACCTTATTGAAGGCCTTACTGAAATCTATATATACAACCATGCCCTTGCCAAAGTTACTGGTCACTTCATCAATGCAGTCTAACAAACTTGTGAGCCATAATCCTCCATTCACAAGGCCCTGTCTTTCCAAATGCACCTCAGAATATTGTCAAGTAACTTACCTGCTACATATTTTAGGTTTACTGGTCTATAGTTCCCCGGTTTTTATTTGTAGCCATTCTTGAATAACAGCACAGCATTCACTACCTTCCAGTCCTCCAGGACCTCACCCATTGATGACCGATGATGCTAAAGTACCAACCAGGGCCCCCGCTATTTCTTTCCTGTACTCCTGCAGTGTTCCTGAATATATATGTTCAGGACCAGGTGATTGATAGAAATACTACAAAGTCTGAAAAATACGTCTATTTATTTCAGGTAAAACAACTAGAGTGAGAAGGTGAGCTAACAATGATTATCATGATAAATTAAAGATTACACGAATCACAGGAAGTAACTTGAGAAGAATTCCAGACATTGTTGAATCCTGAGAATTCTCAGAAAATTAACATCCAGAAAAGAAGGGCCATGAAACGGGTAAAGAAATCAAAAAGCGAACATGCATGCAGACAAACACGAACACAAAGACTGCATAAATCTATGATACATATTTCAAAGGAAAGCGAAAAGCAAAGTCAAATGTGGAAATCTGCAATCAGGAGAGACGAGCTTATTATGGATAACAGGAAAGTGGCCAAGCAAATAACCAGTTACTTTCTATCTGTCTTCATGGAGAAAGATCCAGAAAATCACCCAGAAAAACAACGTCATTATATAGGACTTGTGGATCGAAAGACATAAAGTCAATTTATATAAGTAACAAGACTCTACTTGAACATACAGCTGGATTGAGCATTGCTAACCTTGACAAACTAGATGTACTTCATACCAAAATCTTCAGAAATCAACCACTAATAGAAGTATTTGTTGCACTGTCGATAACTGTGTTCTATTACCCAGTGCATTCTGCATAGTCTGGATCCAAGCACTATAGATGTACGGTAGTGATCCAAGCATCTACAAAGGGAAGAAGAGATAGTGTGGAGAACTGCAGATCAATTAACTTGACATTTGTGGGGAAACTGTTGGATTCTATGATATAGGATGTGATATTCGTTATTTAGTAATGAGCAGCAACATTGGAGAGAATCAGTATGCATTTCTGAAAGGGAAATCATACTTGACAAGCTTTGGAATTGTTTGAAGTTGATTCTTACAGCATAGATAATGGGGAACCAGTACAATTGGCATATTTTAGATTATCAGAAGGCTTTCCATAAGAACTCACACAATGAGTTTGTAAATGCAATGAATGTGAAGGGTATTTGGAGGAATATATGCAAGTGGTAAGTTAAAGTTTGGATTGCATTGCTTTAAGGGTGTCAGAATATAGATGTAAAGACATGTTGAAGCAGTTTAACAGCATGTTGGTGAGACTGTACCTGGAATATTGAGGACAGTTTTGGTCACCAAATCTGAGAAAGAATATACTGACCACAGAGGAAGTTCAATGGACATTCTCCAGATTAATCCCTCAATTGGCGAGATTGCGTGATGAGGAAACTCGACCTGTGTTCTCTAGAGTTTCAAAGAATGAGAGATGGGTCACTGTGCAATGTATAAAATTCACAAAACATGTGACAAGTTGAAAATTAACAGGATGTTTCTCCGGCTGCCTAATACACAATCAAGGGAAATAATGGCAGGATAAAGGACAGACCATTTAAGGCTGCAATAAGAAGGAAATTCTGCACGCGTAGGGGACTAACTAACACAGGGGCATGGAAACCTGCTGGCAGGGCAAGATTAGGGAGAATTCCCAATTATTCTACGAGTGTGTCCAGCGGAACAGAATAACCAGGGAACAGGTAGGTCTCATTAGTGACTTGCCAAATTGCATCCAAATGAAGTTTAGTGGTAGGAGACACAAGGTGGTGGTTGACTCCTTGTGTGACTGGAGGCCAGTGTCCAATGGTATACCACAGGGATCAGTGCTGTATCTCTTATCGTTTGTGATTCGGAGGTGCTGGTGTTGGACTGGGTGGACAATGCTGTAAATCTCATAACACCAGGTTAGAGTCCAACAGGTTAATTCTGCGGCACTACATTTTGAAATGCTGCTTCTTCATCAAAGCGCACAATCACCTGATGAAGAAGTAGCGCTTGGAAAGCTAGTGCCTCCGAATAAACCTGTTGGTCTCTAACCTGATGTTGTGTGATTTAACACTTTAATATTTGTGGTACTCATAAATGATGTAGCTGTGCATATGGACGAGGGGTGGGGAGTGTGGTAAGTAAGTTTGTGTTTGATGCACAGATTGGCCGTTGGCTGGCAGTGAGGAGGAAGGCCTTAAGTTATGGGAAGATGCAGATGAAATGGTCAGATGGACAGATCAATGGCAAATGGAATGTAACCCTGATAAACATGAGGTGATACACTTTGGAAGAAGGAGAGGATTCAATGAATGGGAACACACTCGGAAGTTCAGAGGGTGCTTCTCCACACATGCCTGAATGTGAGTGGACAGGTTCATACACAATTTGGGAAAGCATAGAGGAATGTTAACATAACCTTGATTCATTGAGGCTCAGATTATAAGAGCTATGCGGAACTTTGTTGAGGCCAAGATGGAATACTGTGTGTAGTTTTGGGAACCATATTACAGGAAGGATGTGACTGCACGGGAGGGTTTGAAGAGGAGATTCACCAGGATGTTCCCTGGGATTGAGCATATCAGCTATAGAGAGAGGCTGGATAAACTTGAGTTGTTTAGTTTGGAGAAGAGGAGGCTGAGGGGGACGTATTCAAAAGCATAGGATTACGAGGAGCATGGACAGGGTGGATGGACAGCAGCTGTTCCTTTTAGTCAAAGGGGCACACTATTAAAGTGAAGAGTTTGTGGTTTAGTGAGGATTTGAGTATTGCTTTTCAGCCAGTGTGTATTGGGGTCTGAAGTACACTTCTTGAGAGAGGAGATGTCATGGCAAACTCAAAATCATTCGAAAATACACGGTTGTGCACTTGAAGTGCCTTAAGATTCACGGCTAGGCGTATTGTGTCGGAAAGTGGGCCTGATGTAGACCATGCTGTATTTCTGATAGAGTCTTTGCTTCTGTGATTGTTTGGCTGCAGAAGGCCAATCAGTGAGTACCTTAAAATTGGAATTGATAGGTTTCTGAAGAATGTCTTAACAAAGTTTATAAGACAGAACTTATGATATTTTCTGAAAATATGTTAATGGAAAAATTAAGAGAAAGAAATGTGCAGCTTTCTTACAGTTTGATGTCAGATAATTGAGGACCGGGAAATGGTAGAACTATGGAACAAAAGTTTCAGTCATACCTTCACAGAGGAAAACAAAATAAAAAAGAAAACTTCCGAGCAATACTAGGGATCTTTAGTCTGGTGAGAAAAAGGGAATAGAATGAAATTAGCAACTAAACAGTTTAGAGAAAGTATCGGAATGAAATTAATGGGCGTAGACAAAGTCAACAGAGATTTATGAAATGGGAATCATATTTGAGAAAGTGGCTTTTAGCAACATTATGGAGAAGGTATCAATGTAATACGAGTGGAATCTCAGAAAGATTTTTGATAAAGCCCCAAGCCTATTGTGCAAATTCGAATCCTGTGGGACTGGGTCTAACGTATGATCATGGTTTTATAATGGGAAAGCTGGCAGGAAACACTGCGCAGGAATAAAACAACATTTTTTTTAAATGGAAGGCTAGGAGGATATAGCAAGGTTCGTGTCTTGGGCCCCAGCTATTCCCAATACACATCATATATTTGGTTGACGGGCTCAAATGCAATATTCCCAAGTCTGCTGACAACACGAAACAATGTCAGCATGTGAGTTGGTGACGAAGATGTAAAAATGCTCCAAAGTGACTGAGACAAGTGAAATTCCTTGGATAATACGTGGCAGATGGAGAGCAATGGGAGAGATGTGATGTTGTGTACTTTGATGGGAACAATAGAATGGCAGCCTCTCATTTGAAAAGGGAATGGTTGAAAAATGTTGTTCTACAAAGGAACTTAAGCTGCATTTTCGTTTATTTCTGCACAGCCCTCTGAGTACATGCAGGACAGTGAGTCTGAAGCCAGAAGTCAATACTGGGAATGGCATTGACACGCTGACCAGTGCACATAGACCCAGCAAGTGGGGAGCTGTAACATTGAAGCATGACCTTGTACCAGTCACTAAAGAAATATTGCAGGAGCAGAAAGCAGGTAGACAGATAAATGATGTATTTCACCTTCATTTCAGGGGAATTGAGTGCAGGAGTAAGAGTATCCTACTGCAGCTGTGCAGGGCCTTGGTGAGTCCCCATCTCGAACATTGTACAGTATTGTGTGCAGTTTTGCGCTCCTTACCCAATAAGGGGCAAAGCTGACATTGAGGGAGAGCAGCGAAGGATGACCAGACTGATCTCTGGGATGACAGACTTGTTGTGGGAGCAGAGTTTTGGGCGACTGGACCTGTATTCCATGGGATTTAGGAAAATCAGTGGTGATCACAGTGAAATATATAAAACTCTGACAGGGCGCAACAGATTGGAAGTTGGCTTGGATGCCTCAGACAAGGGGCCACAGCATTAAGTACAGAGAGGCCACTTTGCATTGAGATGAGAATAAATGTCTTCACTCTGAGACTGGCGAACTAGAGTGTTCTCTCCCAGCTCAGGTTGTGGAAACCTAGGCACTGAATATAAGTAAGGATTTCTGGAAATTAAAAGGATAGCGGAGTATCGTGTGAAGATAGAAGATCAGCTATCAATCCAGGTGGTTCTCCAATAATTCAGTAGCTGTGTTCCTGTGCAACACCGTGTTGTGCAAAATCGTGCAATATTAATCATGGGGTCTATGGGAAAAAAGAGGGTAAGTGGCAAACCCCCAAAAATATTAGTAAAGCCAAAAATTTAATTTAGTCTAACACACATACTAGCACAGTCTAAATAAATCTTTAAGTCCCATATTGTAATAAAACAGTGCTGTAAATGTAACACTTTCAAAATACAGATCACTGACGACAGCAGTGTACCTTTCACCACACTTTTCACCAGAAAGCGTGTGAGGCTGACTGATCACGTGATGCCAATGGGGAAATTTCAGTTCTCCTCAAGATTCTCCCCACAGTTTGAAATAAAGTTCTTTCGAAATGGATACTACTATTCCCCGTTTCAGGCTCATTTTCAAGGCTTCCCGAGCGGATTACTTTCCTGTTTTAGCTGAACACATCGTTGTACATTTTGCAGACAGAGGATCCTGAGGCTGGGCTTTGCTGTTCAGTTGGTTCCCGGCAAGGAATTGCGTCACAATGAACGGGAATTCACTTTATGGAAAAAGGTTCATGAATCACATTGCAACCAAATTGTATTTAATCAACACGCGTTATCTGAGAACTGCCTGTATATTGAATGGAGGAGCAAAATTGATGGGCTGAAGGGACTACATCAGTTCTCACTTTATATTTCACAATGTTTAAACATATTAAGGGATATGAATATTGTATGGGTAAAACTGCATTAAGGAGATGTTCGACCATTAACTTGCACAGAGAAAGCTCGATGTGTTGTGTGACGTACTCATTTCCCGAAGTTCCTGTACAGTTTGTGGGAAAGCTCAGTAAATGTTGTCACATACCGTCAGATGTTGGGATGGAGGTCTCTGCAGGGTCAACAGGACTATGTTTCCCGTTCCCTTTTCCGACACCAAAGTTGGAGCCAGGTGTTCTCTCCGGGTATATCCTTTAAGAGTTCGGAACAGTTAATACACTTGAGTGCCTTGCTTGGCCGTTTCAGGGACTATTGAAGAGTTTATCACATGTCTGTGCGTCTGGAGTCACTTTTAGGCCAGACCAGGAAGATACGGGAGATTCACTGCCTGAAAGTACATTGGGGAAGGAAATCGATGTTTACAATCAACAATGGACACAAGATCACTATTACTGACACCAGATTTTAGATCTTGATATGTTAATAATTGTTTTTATCTTCCACCAGCTGCCCAAGCATGAGCCTGGTCTGTATTAGTAATCCAATGACAATTCCACAACAGCACCATCTCCACATGGAGACCGATCTGAAACCACGCTGAGCAGGTTATTTCTGTGCTACTTGACAGCTCTGTCATATAGAACTCCCACCAATTTGACTGTCGTGATGGGACTGATGGGGTAGTAATTGGTCAGATTGTATTTATTCCCTTCTTAGGAAACTGGACATAGCTGAGTAATTTTCCACATTGCCAGGGAGATGTCAGAGTTGGAGCTGGAATGAAACAGCTTCCCCAGTGACACGGCTTATTGTGCAGCACAAGTCTTCAGTCCCATTGCAGGAATGGGGTCAGGGCCCATTGCCTTTGTTGTATCTACTGTGTTCAGCGGTTTCTTCACGTGCAGCAGGTCGAAATGGTTGAAGACTGGCATCTGTGATTCTGTGGGCATCATGATAGGGTAAGTTGGAACATCCACTCAACACGTCTGGCTGAGGACTGTGCAGACACCACATACTTGACTTTTACACTGATGTACAGGACTGTTCCATTATTTAGGATGGGGATATTTGTGGAGTCCTCTCCTCCAGTCCGTTGTTTAATGGTCCATCGACATTTATGCTTGGATTTGTCAGGATGACAGTGCTTCGATCTGATTCGTTACTCGTGGTATAATTTCTGCCTCTGGACAAGATGTTAGTTCTGCTGTTTCCAGACTAACCAGCCAATTGCGGTAGCTTTAATGGGTTGTCATCAGGTAAAGGTACACATGGTACTGACCCTGGCATGTTCACCCACACTCGTCACTGAACTATAGATCGGCTTGAGGGTAATGGTGGACTGAGGGATTATCCTGAGGGAAAGGTTACAGATTGTCATTGAATACAATTCTGCTTCTGCTGTTGCTGCTGTGACCTACAGAATCAGATGATAACCCAGTTTAATCTGCAATATCTACAATTCAATTCTACTGACTGTCCCCCAGTTCACACCAAGACCCATTCACCCAACAGCCCTGTATTCAGTGACCTACTCTGGTTTCTGATGCGGTAACACTTCCATTTTCAAATTCTCATTCTGCTGAAATTCTTTCCTTGGTGTCACGCCTCCAATTTGTTACTTGAACTGAATCAATTTAAGGTACGAATCTAAATCTTTTTCTTTTAGTAATGCCATCTTCTGTATTTGAAGTGAATGTGTTTCCTTGTGTTTTTCTCCCTGACCATGAATCAGAGCACTGCAATGTCAATGATGCCAGCCTTATGCAGTTTCAGAGTCAAGGAACTTGTCACCATGCGTTATCGTTCAGTTCCCAGTGTACGGCACTCCATGTTCGACAGGATGTTTGGGCATCTTTGACATTCATCGTTGGAAATTGTTCAAAAGCAGAAATTGCTGAAGATGTTGCAGCATCTTCTGGAGTGAATGCAGATATAAACTTGCAGGTCCATTGAACCTTCTACAAAGCTCTCTGTTTCTCCAGCAATGTTTGGTATTTTTATTTCCAGTATCGATCGTTATTTTTTAATTGAAAATTTGTTCTGTGCCCCTATTCATTCCTGGAGAAACTCAGCAGGTCTGTCAGCATCTGCAGAGACAGGGAAACAGAATTAGTGTTTCAAGTCTAGTATGACACTTCTTCAGAACTCAAAATAATTGGAAAATGTGCTTTAAATCCCGAGCCAGAGTTGGGGAATGGGTGACAGGGGAAAGAGGGTGTGGCAAAAAATAAAAGAAGATTCTGTGAAACGGGTTTAAATTAAGATGCGATGGTGAAAGAGGTTGCCTCTATTGAGTGCAAGATAAGGAAGATACAAGCACAGAAGATCATTGGGAGGCCAGGACGGGGAATGTTGACTATATGGTATTATATCGATCTGGCCATAGTTACGTTTTCATTGTCGAGATCATCACCCCCGTTAGACAAATAACTTCAGGTGCGTGACTTGTTATTGGCACTAAATAAGCGTTTCATGCTGCCTCAGTATTGTAATATGGAGAAAAACAAATGATAGAATGAAGTTTTGGTTGTGTATTGTTTTACTGTCATGTTTAATACAGTTTCAAATTTGCAGCACTTATCTTTAAATGTTTGTTCTTGAAGTTAGTATCAGATGGAGTGTAGAAGGTTGTGGGCTGTCATTATAGAAGTTTATGGAATCATGAGAGGTATGGATCGGGTGAATACCCAAGGGCTTTTCCACAGGAGGGGAGAGTTCAACCATAGGAGGCATAGGTTTAAGGTGAAAGGGGGAAGATTTAAAAGGGACGCAGGGGCAGTGTTTTTATACAGAGTGGTACGGGTATAGAATGAGCTTTCAGAGGAAGAGTGGTAGATGCCAATAAAGCTTTAACCTTTAAAACTCATTTGGATAAACATACGAATGGGAAACATTTCGAGGCCTATGGGCCAAATGAAAGCAGATGGGGCTAGTTTCGTTTGGAAAACCTGGCCAGCATGGACATTAAGAAAAGCTTCACGCAGTGTCATTGAGGGTTTGTGAAAGGAAATTATATTTTGCCCTGTAAGATCATGCAAAGATTTATGGAGATGCCTGGAAATATAACAAGCGGACTTGATAAAGGGGATCTGGTAGACAAGAGGCTTTTCAGAGATTTTCCGCAGGGTATTACAAAATAAAAGATCTTACTCAAGCCTGAAGCTCGTAGGATGACGGATAATGTATTAACATGCGATGATGACTGGTTAACACATATAAATCAGTGAGTCAGGATTAATGGATCTTTATGATAAAGGTGCATCTGCTGGATCACCACACATATCAGTCCGATGGCATCAGTTATTTACAATCTATACTGACAGCCTGAAGGAGGGAGCTGAGTGCAAAATACATCCGAGTTTGTGGAAGACACTGAGAACCAAAAGGCTGGCTGTTATTTAATGGAGAGGATTTCCAGAAAAGGAGGAGTACAAAGTGATTTGAGTCTTCCTGAGTATGAAGCATCACGTCAGCATGCTGATGCAGCAAGTAATGCGGTTGGATCATTAACCGGCTTCCAGAGATGAAAGGGTTGAGTTATTCATAATCTCTATAATGGTGAGGTGATTATTCATTGGAGTTTAAATGAATGAAGAGGGATACTGCTGAAATACATAAGATACAGAGCGGGCTTGAGAAGGTAGATGTTGAGAAGTTGCTCCCATTCCTGGGCAGAATGCCGAACTCGAGGATAAAGATACCGAATAAGGAACATCGATTTCAATCTGAGATGCAAAGTGATGCCTTCTCTCAGAAGGTAGTGAATGTCCGGAATTCCCTAACCCAGAGAGGTGTGGAGGGATACAGGAGTCGGCAAGAATGTGGAGTTGAGCCCTGGAGTAGATCAGCCATGTTCTTATTTTATGACAGGGCAAGCTTGAGGGGGCGAATGACCTACTTCCGTTCCTATTTATTAATTTCGCATGTTACGCTATTGGAAACTAACAGGTTATTTTCCTGGAAGTCGTGTTGCACAATGTTGCATTCAGAGACAGCAGATGATTTGTTTAGGTTAACCTTAGGTGGGGTATGGGGGCTGTATACCCAGCATATCTAGGTCTGTAACATGACCCACATCTGGAGCAGATGTTACAGAGAGGGGAAGCCTGGAAAGAGAGCTTGGGGGTGGGGGTCGGTTCCTGACCCAGCCTGCATTTTCCAAGTAGTTTTCCAAAACTACACCTCACCATCGGAGTGGCCTCGATGTGCCTCTGTGTAGCAGGTCTGAAGGGTTTAACATAACATCAGAACATGGGGCTGAGGCACATGAGTGGGCCATTCTGCCCGTTGAAACTGCTCTACCAGTAAATAAGGTTGTGATTCGTCTCATTGTGTTCCCAGCTGCACTTTGCTCTTGATGCACTATTCTCCCTGATTCACCTGTTTGTGGAAAATCATTTTATATTATATCGAAGCCAGCCTCGATATAATATAAAGATTCAGCCATCCCAAACTTCCGGGAAAGAGAATTCCCACTGGAATAAATTCCCACTTGGTGAATTTCTCCAAATTCCTGCTCTGACTGAGGTTGGAGGGTGTCACTGTTTCATTTTTATACCACTCTTCCACTGCTCCCAACAACTTTAAAATGTAGCTTTAAAATGTATTGCTGGAAAAGCGAAGCATGTCAAGCAGCATCAAAGGAGCAGGATAATCGACGTTTCGGGCATATGCCCTTCTTCAGCAATGAGGAGGTTGTGCCAAGCAGGCTAAGAAAAAAGATAGGGAGAAGGGACTTGGGGGAGGGGCGTTGAGAATACCATAGGTGGAAGGAGGTTAAAGTGAAGGTGATAGGCCGGATGGGGGTGGGGCGGAGAGGTCGGGAAGAAGATTGCAGCTCAAGAAGGCGGTGCTGAGTCTGAGGGACTGAGAAAAGTTGGGGGGAGGGCAAATGAAGAAGCTGGAGGAATCTGCATTCATCCCTTGTGGTTGGAAAGTTCCTAGGTGGAAGATGAGGCAGTCTTCCTCCAGGCGTCGTGTTGCTACGGTCCTGCGATGGAGGACGCCAATGCCCTGATGTAGGCCAGTGTGCCAACGGCCTTCTTCACTGTCCTGTATATCTGCGACTCAAATTCAGACAACCATGCACCTGATTTCCAACATCCTTTTGTTCCACTGCACTCCTTAAGGCCCTCTGATTCACCATTAAACTCCCACCTGAATTTGACTTTCCAAAATGAAAGATGTTGCATTTATCTATATTAAACTCCATTTGCTATTTCTCAGCCCACTTCCCCAGCTGATCAAGGTAGTGCTACAATTTCTGATAATGTTCCTCACTGTAAACAATACCTCCTATTTTAGTGCCATCTGCAAACTTACTAACCTGCATTGTGCACTCTCGTCTAAATAATTGATCTAGATAACACACAGCAATGGGGACAGTACCGACCCCTGAGGCACTCCACTAGTCACAGGCCTCCAGTCCGACAAGCATATTTCCACCATAGCCATTTGCTTTATAATGTCAAACCAACTGCGTCACCAAATTGCCAGCTTACCTTAGAGTCTGTGCGATCTAACCTTCTAGAGCGGCCTTTCATGTGGAATCTTACTAAAGGCCTTACTGAAATCCATATAGATTATGTTGACCGCCCTGCCCTCTACAACATTCCTGGTCACTTCCGCAAAAAACCCTAATAATATTTGTAAGGCATGATCTGCCACGCTGACTGCTCCAAGTCAAACTCTGTCTTTCCAAATGCATGCATATCTTGTACCTCAGAACCTTCTCAAGCAGTTTACTGCAAACAGATGTGAAGCTTACTGGTCTGTATTTCCCAGACAATTATTTGCAGCCCTTCTTGAAGAAGGGCACTATATTTGTTACCGCCCAGTCTTCCAGGACCTTGGCCCCTGTCTTCTCTCACCTCTTGCAGTGCTCTTGGATATATCTGGTCAGGACCAAGAGATTTATCTGACTTTGTGCATTCTAATATGTCCAGCAGCACCTCTACTGTGATTTCGACAGTACCAAGATATGACAATTAACCTCCCAAAGGTCACAGGACTTCATGTCATTCTTCATGGTAAACGCAGAGGGGAAATTGAGGACCTCAACCATCTCTTGTAGTTTTACACATGCGTGCCTATTTTGGTTTTTAAGACGTCCTATTCTCTCTCTAGTTGTTCTTTTTCTTTACTATAGTGAATTTGGGTTCACTCTAATCGTCTCAGCCAAGGCTATCTCATACTCCCTTTTCGCCTTCCTGATTTCCTTCTTCAGTAAACTCCTGTATTCCCTGTGTACCTCCAGGGAGTCCCTTAATTCCAGCTGCCTGAACTTGAGCCAAGCCTCCTTTTTCCTGGCTAGAGCCTCAATATCTCTTGTCATCCAGGGTTTTCTCTTCAAGCCTCACTGTCCCTTCACCCTCACAGGAACATGTAAACCTTGAACTCGAGCTATCTCACTTTTACAGCCCTCCTTCGTGCCCAATACCCTTTTACCTGAAAACAAACAACTCCAATTAACCCCTGCAATCCTCTGTCTAATTCCAACAAAATATGCCTTGCCCCAATTTAGAACTTGAATCTGTGGATCAATTTTGTCCCTCCCATAACTATTTTAAAATTAATACAACGCCAGTCACTTTTCCCAAAATACTCCCCCACTTTACCACCGTCACCTATTTCACAACAGTAGGTCGAGTTTGTCCCTTCCCGTGTAGGACCCTTTATATACTGCTTGGGAAACTTTCTTGAACAAACTTAAGAAATTACGTTCCAGCGAAGTTCTTAACCATCTGGATGTCCCAGTCTATGTTAGGAAAATTTAAATCACCTATTATGACAATCCTAATACTCCTGCTACTCTCACCAGTTTCCCTGCATATTTGTTCCTCTAATTCCCATTGATGATTTGGAGGCAACTAACCCCCTCTTACTTCCGTGTACCATTCACAGAACCTCATCGGATAATATCTCAGTTATTTCATCTTTAAATACTTGTGGGATACTCGCCTTAATCAGAACTATTGGTGTTTCAACGGTTTCCATTTACATCTCTCCCTTGCAATGATTTTCACATCTGCATCAAAACTTGTCAAGGTACAGTGGAGATATGGCGCTGTAACTGGATGGGAGCTGCACATCCTGTCACTTCCAGCAAGTTTCCCCAAACAGGGCAGTGATCTAACACAGTGTTACCGAAAACTGGAACAACCTGTGTTTATATATGAATAAACCAGTGAGGTCTGCACATCTCCCCACGCTGGACATTTATCCCAGGAATATAGATCACGTATTGGTGTGGGCTGCACAGAGTTCCATTCTGGATATTGTTGGGTTGCATTCAGCAGTACGCTAGCCATATCTACACAGTGCTACATCCCGAATGTATTATGGATGGGCTGTTTATGTGAGTTTGATTGCGAATGTGAGAGAACTAAACATCTGGCTATACATTTATTTTATGTTTTCATTCTTGTTGTTGGATCCTTCAAATCCTGACTCATCCTTAGACCCGACCATCTGGATGAGTGATGGTGACTGTTGTTAAAGCACCTGGATCTGCAACATGACCAACAAATGGAGCAGAGGCTGCAGAGAGGACAGTCTCCGTAAAATGGAATGAGGAAATCACAGTCTGATCAGCCGTGGTCTTAGTGAATGGTGGGGCAGGATTGAATGGACCACTAATGCAGCTTGTTCATGTATTTATGTTTGTTCCAAGCAAACTCCTCTTCTCTCCCAGTGTCCCATACTGGTGGGGAATGAGTCACCTCCTCCTGTTCCTGCATAGCAGGATCCTGAGGCCTCACTAGCCTCCAGATTTCCCTGTGGCCCAGTTTCGAACAGTTGAGTGACGGCCTCCTGTTCCTTTTCCTGTTCCCGTGTTCCAGTCTTGAGCAGTTGAATGATTGCCTCCTGTTCCTGTGTCCCAGTCTCAAGCAGTTGAGTGACTCCCTCCTGTTCCTGTGTCCCAGTCTCAAGCAGTTGAATGACTGCTTCCTGATCCCTAGTCTGTGAAAATACATGTCCTCCTCCTGCTCCTGAGTAACAGGCTCCAATAGCTCTGTGCTCACCTCCTGCTCCTGTGGAATGGAACTGACGGACTGAATAGCCTCCTCACATTCCTTACAGCTTCTGTTGACTAAAAGCAATTCTCCTGATTCTGTAAGTCACCATCAAAATCTGAATGATGTATTTTTGTATTTTGCTCTCAGTAATTGAGCAAACAATCTGACTGACAGAATTCAGAAGCTGAGTAGCCTCCTCCTGTTCCTGTGTTATACACTCAAAAGGCAACAGAGTCTTAGAGATGTACAGTACAGAAAGCGATCCTTCAGTCCGGTCGGCTATGCCAACCAAATATCCTAAATAAATCTCGTTCCCCTTGCCAGCATTTGGCCCATTTCCGTCTAAACATCTCTCATGCATGTATCCATCCAAATGCCTTTTAAATGGTGTAACTGTACCTGCCTCCACCACCTCTTTTGTCTGTTCAATCCATACACACTGCGGTCTCTGTGTGAAAATGTTGTCCCTCATGTCCCTATTTAAATCTTTCCCCTCTCACCTTAAATCTTTGTCTTATAATTTTGGACTCGCCTATCCTGGGAAAAGACGTTGACTGTTTACCTTATCTATTCCCCTCATGATTTTATAAACCTCTTTAAAGTCCCCCCTCTGCCTCAACACTTGAAAATAGCCCCAGCCTATTCAAACTCTCCCTGTAACTCTAACCCTCCAACACCTGCAACATTCTTTTAAATCTTTTCTGCACCCCTTCAAGTGTGACAACATCTTTCCGACAGCAGGGAAACTGGAATTAAAGGCAGTATTACAAAAGTGGCCAAACCAATGTCCTGTACAGATGCAACGGGTCGTGAAAATGTTTAGACTCAAAGCACGCACCAATAAAGGGAAGATCACCAAGTGCCTTCTTCACTGCGCTGTCTACCTGTGACGGCACTTTCAAGGAACGAAGAACCTGCACCACCAGGTGACACAGTAGCTCAGTGACTAGCATTGCTGCTTCAGAGTGCAGCGATCTGGGTTTAACTCCATCCTTGAATGACTGCCTGTGTGGAGTTTGCACATTCTCCCCGTGTCTGTACGGGTTTCCTCCGGATGTTATGTTTTCCTCTGACAGTATAAAGATATACAGGTAAGGGTAGATCGGACATGCTAAATTGAGTACAGTACCCAGGGATGTGCAGGCGAGGTGGATTAGTTATGGGAAATGCAGGTTCACAGGGATAGAGTCGGGGTTTGTCTCGTGGGATACTGTTTAGAGGGTCGGTGTGGCCTCAATGGGCCGAAAAGGCTGTTTCCTCACTGTAGGGATTCGATAACTTCTATGGAATTCTCCTTGATTGGCAGCTTTTGACAGGACCCTACCTATATGTCTTGCCTTGATTTGTCTTGCCAAAATGCTACACCTCACATTTAACTAAAATAAACTCCATCTGCCACTCCTCGGTTCATCTAAACAAAGTCCCATTATAGTCTGAGAAATCATTCTTCACTGTCGACGACACCAACAAATTTGTTATTATCTACAAACTTACTGACCATACTTCATATACTCAAATGTAAATGATTTGTATCAGTGACAAAGGGCAGTGGACCAACAATTGATCTTTGCGGCACGCCACTGGTCACAGGTCTCCAAGTTTAATGAACAAATGTCACTGTCACGCCCTGTCTCCAATATTCAAGAAAAGTTTGGACCTAAATGGCGAGTTCTCCCTGGATTCCAGGCAGTCTAACCTTGCTAACCAGTCTACCATGTAGAACATTTTGGTTTTCTTACTGAATTCCATAAAGCCAACATCCACTGTCCTGCCTTCATCAATCATCTTCATCACTTCCTCAAAAAAAATCCACCGAGTCAGTGAGACGTAATCTCAATTGTACAAAGCCCTCTTCAGTCCTTGTCTTTCCAAATACATATCGATCCTTTTCCTCGAAATCCCCTCCAAGAATTTAGTCACCATTGACGTCATGCTCATCAATCTAGAGTTACCTGCTTTTTCTTTACTTTCTTAAACAATTGCACTATGTTAGCAGCCCTCCAGTCTTTTGACACCTCACCTGTGAAAATCAATGTTACAAATATATCAGCAAAATGCATAAGCAATCTATTTCCTCGCTTCCCACAAACATCTGGGATACAACTGATCAGGTCCCAGGGATTTGTTCACCTTTATGTGTTTTAAAATGTCCAACACCTCCTTGTAATATAGACACTTTTCAAGGTATCATTGCATATTTCTTCATTCTCTCGCTCTTTTAACCTCCTCCACATTAAATACTGAGGAGAAATACTTGTTTAGTATCCCTCAACTTTGTTGTGGTTCCATGAATAGGTAGCCTTACTGATCTTTAAGGGGCCCTATTCTCTCCCTAGTTAATCTTTTGCCATTAAAGGATTTGTAGAATTTCTTCAATGCCTCATTAACCCAATTTCTAAAGCCACCTCTTGTCCACATTTTTCTGGCCCGATTTCCTGATTGATGATACACTTGCTGCCCTTATACACCTCTCGGGATTACTTGATCTCAGCTCTGTTTACCTGACATATGCCTCCTTTCTCACCATGACCAGAGCATCAATATATCCACCCATCCATAACTCCCTGCACCCACCAGCCTTGCCCATCTCACTAATAGGAGCACGTTGGCTCTGGACTCACTGAAACCAAGTTTTGATGGCCTTGCATTTTCCAACCATCCCTTTACCTGTGAAGAGGTATTCCAATCAGCCTTTCACAGAGCTCTCCTAACACTTTCAAAATTGGCCTTGTTCAAAGCTAGAACTTTAATGTTGACATTAGGTATTTCCGATTCCATAAATAATTTAAAACTAATATTTATGCATAACAAACTTGAAAGTTAAATAAACACTTCCTGTGCCTCTATAACTGGCTCAAGAGACTGAATAGGCTCCTCCTGTCCCTCTGTATTACACTGGAAATGCTGTCCCTCGTAATAGACCCAAGAGACTTAATGGCCTCCTCCAGTTCTTCTAAACACACTCGAGAGGCTGCATGGCCTCCTCCTGTCCCTGTGTAACAGATCCGGACGCAGAAACGTGTGGATTACAAGCAGCCAGTAAACTGTATCTAATGGAGACCCATTCCTTTTCAGTTACAGAAACACAAACAACACAATGTACTCCAGGTGCCCTCTCAGTAACACCTCATACAGTTGCATCGACAAATCTCTTTGTTTTGAATGATTCTGTTGGCAAAATGTGCCAATATTCCAACTTTCCACCTTTTCAAGTAGCAACAGGTTAATATGGGCTGAATGGCCTTCTCCTATCCCTCTGGAAGGGGCCCATAGGGACAGAATTGTTTTGGCCTGTTACTGAGCAGCAGTCTCAATGTTCTGTCTCAAGGTTATGAAAGGATTTGAAAACAGGGCATTAAAACCAGGAGTGGCCTCACACTGGTCAATAAGTACCGTACTTTGTTTCAGGTATCTAGAAACTTGCCCACCCGACGTTTTTCTTTTTTTACGCATCAGATCTGTCATTTTATAACTGCCTATTTTCATAAACAGAGTGGAACATATATAGACCGCTGCAGTGTTCTGTTAATACTCTCATATACCAGGGAAAAAAAGATTAAAAATATTGAAAGATTCATTGTCCATCCCTCAGCAACCTTATCCATTCCGTCCAAAACCAGTAAATGAAAAGTGATGTATTGAATGGATTAACTGAGGCTATTTGTTCAGTGACTGCGATTAATGCCAATCTCCCTGGATTCTAATTATCCCAGTGGAGGGTTTCCATCTTTTAATGATAAATGGGCTCCATTCAATGTGTCAACCCATAACATGAGCGGGGGCATCACTGACAGCACTGACAGGGAACAGCAGATCTAGAGAAAGGGGGAGGAGAGATCAGAATCTGAGAACATTAGACCGGAATGTTCCAACAATGGATCAGAATCTAAGAACATTGGACTGAAATATTCCAACAATGGATCAGAATTTGAGAACATTAGACTGGAATATTCCAACAATAGACAGGAGTTTATCCGATTATGTTTGGTAGCTTTCCACATTTGATTGGTTGTCATTATCATCGCAGATCTATTACACTCTTCTCATTATTCAATACTTTTATTATCCCTTCCTGGCTATCGTTGGTGTTCCTGGTGAGTGTCACTATCCAGATTTTGTTTTCTATAAACCAGTTATGACTGTATTGTTGTTATTTCTTATAGTCTACACTTCCTGCCACTGTTATTGTTCCTGTTGAATCTCTCCATCCAGATATTTACTCTACAGACCACTACTAACTGCATCAATGAAGGTGTTCAATTACTGTCTCGCTCTCTGCTCTGGCAGTGTTACTCACGGGTCTCTGTGTTGAACTATTCGGTTTCAGGGGAGAACCACAATGCATTGTCTCATTGCCTTTACTGTTAAGAGCATAGAGGTCACTTTCTACTCTTCTGGTTACAAACTCCTCTTCCTTCCACTGTTTCCATCCCATTCCTGGCCAATATCTGCAGCTGAAGCAGTCAGGTGACAACTGTGGGAGATCCCTTTGACTATGAGCTGATTCTTGACACCATGCCTTGAACATTTCTAACTTGAAATACTCACCACTCCAGAATATATCTCACTGGTTTATTCGATCTGTTATTTGAACCTTGAGCTATGAAATACAGTCTTAATAAAACCAATAATGTTCTGCTGACACTCCGCGCTTCAAACCTGCTGAAGCAAATCTGATTCAACCTCACACCAAACACCCATCCATCTGTCATTCATGTGCACGCCAATGGATATTGCTATTGTGTCTGGCAATGCCTTTATTTTAACATTCTCAAATACTTTAGCTCATCTGTCCATGAAACTTCTCTCGCTCTCTCTGTTGATTAACAAAAAGCTTGACTGTTGTTCGTATTTAAAATAATTTCCTCCATGTGCGTTCCTTCTCAAACAATGAGTTTTGCACTCAACCACGCCAATCGCGCACACACACACACACTCTCTCTCAGTCTCTGATGAACACACACACATACACACACACACTTTCTCTCAGTCTCTGATGAACACACACACGCAGAGAGAGCAAACCTTCCCACTGTAAGCAGTAAATCTTTTGCGAGTATAGTTAGCATATGATAGTAAGGTTTGCAATACTCTCATGCTGTGCAGATAGTGCAGTTTACAGAGCAACACACTAGCATGGTCTGCACAGCTCTCCATGCTGGGCTGTCATCTTGTCCCAGTTTATGTTGTTTGTGGTGTTCTGTGAAGCAGATTGAGAACTTGATGTAACAAACCATTTCAGCTGATCTGACAATGCCTTTATTCAATGTTCTCATTCTTGTAATTTTACTCTCGAAGATCTCACTTCACCAGTTAGTCCCACTGCCCTGACGTTTTCCACATATTTCCACAACATCTTTTCAGTTAATAATCTGTCTGTTTCATCTTTAATGTGAATCTCTTGTCCCTTTCTTTCTTTCCCTGGTCTTGGGTTTTGGCCTCCCTAGTGTATCGAGTGCTGGCATTGTGTAGATCAGAAATAATAAAATGGGGTGTGTCAAGCTGTTGTTCACTTCCTGGTATGTCCCATGTGATGGTCCATGGACAGGCGTGTTTCAGAAGTTAGGAGAAACATCCTTGTAACTTGGTCTGTACCTGTGGCTGTCGCTCTCAGGTGACCATGCGATTACTAACAAAAGGAAGCCCACTGAGTAAAGGCCCACGCATATAAATTGCCTGACAATGCTGTCACTTTTTAAATAAGAGGTTATTTTCTCCCTTTTTTAGTAAGAGACCTTAAAGGCAAAACTTCCTACTGAAAACGGTTCAAGTAAATAACTTATGGGGCTTTTAGGGTTTTTTTAAAATAAATAGCAGTAACAATGGCCAGCTGGCACAGACCAGGATTTCTAGGTTTATTTATATTGTAGCTATAACAATCACCAGGTGCTTGGGGTCCCAGAAGGGTTGTAAGTTTCAGTAAATTATCCACAGCTGCTATTCTCTCTGGAACCTCACTTGATGGTGTTTCCTCCTGGATTGGAGAACTGTATGCAAGAATGCATGTCTGAATGTTCCTTTTTGCCAAGGGGTGTGTTTATGGGATGTTGATATATTGGAACAGTTCATGAGTAGAAGGTACTGTATCCATTATTCGGTTAAGATTGCCAATAGAAAAAATATTCTAAATTCATCTACATTTCTAATTGGATTTTCATTAGAGTGTTTAAATATATTGTGTTTTGCTTAATGGTGAGTGGTTTGAATAGTTTGACATCTGGAACACCCAACTCACATCTACCTTTAAAGTAAGGAAAGGTTGGCATCCAACCTACCTTCTTAATATAGTTTGAGACAGTCTGGTTCGACTATAGCAAACCGGGGACTCTTGTCTGGTTCTATATCGATAATACCAAATTGGGTTTAGAATTACAATCCCTTCTGTGTGCAAACAGGCCATTCTCCCCAACAAGTCGACACCGACCCTCCGAAGAGTAGCCGACCCAGACCCATTTCTCTACCCTATTATTATACATTTACCCCGACAAAGGCAACTAACCCACACATCCCTGAAAACTATGAACAATTTATCATGGCCAATACACCTGACATGCACATCTTTGGATTGTGGGAGGAAACCAAATCATCCAAAATAAGCTCACACAGACATTGGAGAGTATGCGCCAGGAGGCTATTGGGTTCAAAGGTCGCGTATGGTAGTTGATAGTGTCTTTTTTCTGGATGTTGAATTTGGTTGGTTTAAACAGTATTTTGTGTAAAAAGATTCAGTCCTTAAGAGTTCTCTGGGTGTGGAAGAGTGAAGTTGGCGGTTTTACAAAAGGTAATGATGGTAAAGCTTTCGGAATTGACAGACAACCTGGAGTTAGGGTTGCGATTGTCTGTGAGAAAATGAGAGATAATTACAGCTATAGATCGGCAATTACGTTTAGTGGAACCACCATCAGACTCTTTGGAAATGGCTGGAATTCAATTTCAAATGATGGTCTTTGAACCTGAGAAGGAATTGAAAGAGTTTGAATTATGATGAAAAGTAGAAATAAAAGAAAGGGAAACGAAGAAGAAAGAGAGAAAAGGATAGAAGAAAAGCAGAGAGTTTCAACATAAAAAGTTAGCAATTAGAGACGAAAGTTGATATAGAAGTCGGAGCTGAAGGTAGAATGTCGGTGGGATGAGGAGGATAGTGCGGTTGAGCAACCCTATTGTAACCAATGGCCTAACGAGGTTCTGTTTAAATGCATCCAGGCATTCTCTAAATTTGATGAGAAGGATGGGGAAGCCTTTTGAATTTCATTTGAGAAAGTGGCTAAACAAATGCAGACACCAGTGACCATGTGAATTTATTTGATCCAAAGCTGATAGGTATTTGCATCCCTATCGGAGGAGGTATCTGGGGAGTATGAGGATGTGAAGAAAGCCATCTGAAGTGCATATGAGCTTGGGCCAGACACTGACAGACAGCGTTACAGGAATCTAAAAGAGGGTCCCTGGTTAAACGCACATTGAGTTTGAAAGGATCAAACAAAGTAATTTTGAAAGGTGGTAAGGGTATTAAAAACAGAGCAAACCTATGACACTCTTAGAAAGATTCTTATTTTGGAGAAGTTCAACAATTCACTTCCTGCAGTCGTGAAAACTCGTGTGGAAGAGCAGAGTTAAAACGACAAGTTTAGAAGCTGAAATGGCTGATGATGATGATTGAGTTCAGAAATCAAAGTTTGGTTTCTGTGAGAGATGGAGAAGAATGTGCGAGGTCTTGTTAAGGTTTACAGGCATAGGCCAGGAGTAGCAGGTAAAGAAGTTAGAGCATTAAGAGGTACAGAAGCATGTAATTCTTTTATGCTGAGACATGAGGAGCTATGTCATTCAGAGGGAGTATTGGAGAGATTAGAAGCGCTACATTATGTAACGTGTGATTGGAGTGTCCAGTGGAAACATCAACAGATTTAATCCACAATGGGGAGGGATGACTTGAGCTTGGTGTTGGCGTTACAATATTTCAGATTTACATTGCCAATAACATACCTGAGACAAATCTTTATCACTGATCATAACCCCTTAAAGTTTTTGGAGAAGTTTAGGGAGAAAAATACCAGTCTGTTTCGATTGAGCTTATTATTGCTGCCATTCAGTTTGAAACTATACAGGCGGCAGGGCGATAAAACCAAAGTGTGGATACTTGGATGAAGAAAGACAAAGGCACTCTGTGGCAGGAGTAAAATGACTGAAATCGAAATAGATGTGAATATTTGTATGGTCAGAGTCAATGTAATATATATGCATTTCAGTCTACTAATAGAGGAAGATTAGGATGTCTAAAATGAATCCACCTTTGTGTATTGATAGATTATTTTATTAAAGATGGAGTTGTGAGGATACTATCACTGTAAAAAGGTTATTTTCTCTTGAGTTTTTTTTTTGAAGAGAGGTGTTAAAGGCAGAGGTGCAGAACTGCTGCCTGAAAATAGTTTAAATAAATAACTGAGATTTTAGGTTTTATTAAAACGGTGGTAACAATGGAAGGGCAGTGGCCAGCTCTCCCAGACCAGATTTCCTCATTTTACTTTGAGCTGCAGCATTCAGAAGCTGCTGGGGATCCCAGAAGTGTTGGAAGTTTCAATACATGATCCCCAGCTGCTTTTCTTTCTGAGAATATTTGAATATATCTTTGTGCCAAGCGTTGCCTCAGATATTCAGGGAGATCTGAGGATTTGGTGACCCAACTGTGGATGGAGCACGGGGACTGCAGTTACAGCATCGGAGCTTGCAACATGAACAACAAATGGAGCAGAGGCTGCAGAGAGGAGAAGCTCTGAAATCACACAGTGAGTGTTTGTGGGGAAAGCGATCTGCTGTATCCACCTCGGATTTTCCAGGAACAATTTCCTAAACTCCATTTAACCCAGGATCAAAGTATGAGGGGACCCTGACTGAACAAGGAGCTGGTCACAGAGCGGTGTCACCTCCTTCAACACGTCCTGCAGCTTCACACCAGGGGGAGGGTGGTGCTGCCAGGGGCTGTGAGGGTCACTGTTTCATTCAGCTTCTATGATCCAGAACATTCCACCCAGGACTACGTGACATATCCATCATCTCCCAGTATCTCAACATCAATGTTACCATTCGGTGATGGAGGATATATATGGTGGATGAGGTAAATAGATTGTTTCTCTCTCAGCAGGGAGCTGCCAGTTGTATCTATACTGGTTAGTGGGATTCCCGATGGTATCCATGGCATCTGCAGAGTATCCATGTCAATGCGCAGATGTAGAGGAACTGAAGGAGCTCTCTCTCTCTCCATTAATGTCACAGTGTGCCCATCACAGTACATCATGTCGGTGAATACCCACTGTCCTTGCAGCAGTCATGGTCTCTTCATTCAGAAGCAGTCAGCCATTCCCATCGTCATCGGGTCTCCACGTAGAAAGGAATGAATATATTTTGGATAAAGGCCGTCCACTTGATGCACGTTTCGAAACACCATCCCCATCACCAATCAACCACATCAAAGTATTCCATGTGTACGGAGAGCAATGGGGTCACTTGGGGTGTCTGGGAGTAGACGATCAGGGATGGAGCAAAACCTCCCATATCTGAACGGATCTGAGTGAACCCCCCAGTACACAGTTTCATAAGTCCTGTAATCACTCTCCATTTCAGTAACGTATTGCTTTCTATTATTCCTGTACATGGAATGACAGGTTATATCATGTTAAATTCCACCTGCCAAACTATTATCTATTGCCTTTACATTTATGAATCTATTTGCAGACTCTCCACCCTCTCTTGATAATTTATTCTCTTGCTTACTACAGCGACATCACCAAACTCAGCATCTGTGTATCTGTTCCATCCTCCTGATCATTAATATAGATTGTAAATATTTGAGAACCCAGCGCTGGTCAATGTGTGACCCGACTGGTTACGTTCTGTCTAACTGATTGAGACTGATTTATCCTGAGTGCCTGCTTCGTGTATGATACTCAGTCCTCCCCCATTCCTGTGAAACACTGTCGAAGGGTTGAAAAATAACAAGGAGCATCTGTGAGGAATCCAACCCCTCGATGACACTGATGTCAACACGGCCTCTGTTCTACTTTCCTGCCATCTCTCCATCCTAAAACTCTAGTCTCTTATTGTAGATTGCGCCACATGAAAAAAAAATCCACTCCATATCTACACATTCAATTATTTTAGAATGTTACAGACCTCAATGAGATCTCCTTTCATTCTTATAAACTCGAGAGTATATGCCTAAACTGCTCAATTACTCTTCATAAGGCAAACACTTCAAATATGGAATCAATCTAATGAAGCTCTTCTGAATTGCCTCCAATGGAAATGCCTAATTCTGCAGGACACCCAAACTGTACTCCAGTTGCATCCTCATTAATGACTCGCATAGTTACACCAACACTCCCTACCTTTCTACTCTATCTTTTATAAATAAACACTGAAATTAGGCTTGCATTTCTCATTACTTGCAGTACCTGTAGGCAGGATTTCTGTGATATGCAAGCAGACACCGAGATCCCTCTGCACCTAAACACTTTGAACGTTCTCTCCATTTAGATAATAATTTGTCTTTCTATTATACTGGCCAACTTGAACAGTCCCATAGTTATTCCCTTTAATTTTCCTAGCTAAATGTTGGCCTATTCACGCAACCTATCCATATAGTTTTAAAATCTCTTGCATCATCATTCCAAAGTAATTTCCCAACGATGTAAGAGTCATCTGAAAATGAGGCATTGTATTTTCTCTCCCGTCAACCGAGTACAGTAATCCAATCAATGCAAATGGTTGAGGCATGAGTGCTAAAATCAATGGCACCCCACAAATTGCATTTTCCAAAATAAAATGACACATTTATTCCATCTGATTCCATTTTGTTGGTTAACCAATCCTCCATCCAAGCGAATAAATTCCTCCTAAACCCATGTTGTCTGATCGTACCATTTACTTTTTGGAGAAGCGACACATCCAATGCCTTCAGGAAGACCAGATATGTTCCATCTCCCATGATCCATCTTTTTTGTGACATCTTCAAATAACTCAAGCAAACACTTCAAACTTGATTGTCCTTTGTAAAACCATGTTGATTCTGATGGATTGTGGTTTAACTTTGCAAATGTCCTGAACAATGGACTCTAACAATTTGCCTTAAATAACAATGGTTTATTGTTACACTTTAGTCCCTAATGTATACCATTATTATAAGCTCTTCCCTTTCGAAAGCCTTTACGTTTTCTTTGAATTCCTATTTAACGGGCACACGTTTTTAAGAGATCTGTTCCAATTGCTGTGTAAGAGCCATGTGTGGCTGAATGGACTCATCATCCTGCTGGGGTACAAACTCGATGGGATGACATCTTTCTGGTGTTCCCATATTGTCGTCTCCAAGGCCAGAATGATCTGCACCTGTTGATCCTTTAGAGGATTGGGAGATTATGGAATCTTACTGTTGCTCTCTAACATTTTGATGGGCTGATGGGTCTTCTCATACTTCTCCATGGAAATATTGAACGGTCTCCTCATGTATCCGGAGATGGTTTCGAGGGATTGATTGGTCTTATCTTGTTCCCATACAACAGACATGTGTCGAAATTACTTCTTCCTTTCTCATTAAAGAAGTCTCAGATAGTTTTTATCCTTATCCAATTCCCTTGCAATAGGCTCGGTTGGTCTGAATGGCCTCCTGTTATCCCATTGTAACAATCTCCAGTCACTGTGTGACCTCTTCCAGTTCCTATGTTACAGACTTGAGGAGGCTGAATGGACTGATCCTGTTTAACAGGATACTGGTGCAGCATGGCCTACTGTTACAGGGTTGAATGACTGATTGGCCTCCTTCTGTAAATGTATATCAGGCTCCAGGGGCTGAATAGCCTCATCCTGTTTTGGTGTAACAGGGTCGAAGGCTTGAATATCCTCCTGTTGTTCCTGTGGAACACACTGGAGAACGGAATGGTTCCTCCACTATCTGTGTAATTCGCTTCACTCGTTGACTACATCTCTCATCTATGTTAAAATAAGGTCATCCTTATTTTTTGTAAACTCCAATGGCTACTGGGTCAACCTGATCATCCTGTTGTTATAAGCTAGCACCTTCATTGCAGGAATCAGTTGAGGGAACCATCTCTGAGCTGCTTCCAATATAACAACATCATTTCTTCACTGAAGAGATTAAATCTGTACACACTACTCCAGATGTGATCTCACTAAGACCCTGTACAGCAGCAGCAACATTTTACCAGCCTGTTGTAAGGTTCCCACCCAGGTTAGAGCTGTCTCAGCTCTCTGGGGGATATAGAGAATTGGTAGAAAATCATTGTCCTTCTCTACTCCATCAGCATAACGGGAGATCTGGAGAAATTAAAGTTTGAGAAGTTCATAAATGATGTGGCGAAATGATCTCTACCATTAATCTCCACAGAGCCCACATCGCTCAGATTGCACAGAATCTAGTAAGATGGAGCAAACATTGATGGGAGTTATATATCAAAGTGAAAGCTGCAATACAAATGCTGGACATGTTATAAAACAGGAAATGAGATATACACATTTGTGGGTACTGCAGTAATAATATACTGCTTACATTATATCTAAACTGTGTTAACCCAATTGAATGCTAATGCTGGGAAAATGGATTTCATGAGCGCGTGTGAGATGGTTTTCATGAACATTATGTTGAGCACTGAGCTCGAGATCAGGTTATTTAGGAATTGGTGTTGAGTGATCAGAAGAGCTAATTGAAAATTTTGCTGGAAAGGACATTTTGGGAACAGTGACCACAATGTATTGGCTTTCTTTTATACTGTTTGAGTACACGACAGTTTTTGTTGTATTTGAAGGAATCATTTGAAATCTGAGTCATGCAGACCATGAAGGTGTGAGGAGAAAGTGGGGACTACAGATGCTGAAGATCAGAGTCGAAGAGTGTGATGTTGGAAAAGCACAGTCATGCAGCATACTAAGAGCAGATAAATCGATGTTTCGGGCATAAGCCTTTCATCAGGAATGAAGCTTATGGGCCTAGGGGGCTGAGAGATAAATGAGAAGATGGTGCGGCAGGAGGGAGGTTGCTGGGATTACATTAGGTAGATGAAGGTGGGGTTGAAAGTGATAGGTGATAAAGGGAGACAGAACGCCTCATCTACTGCATCCATTAAAGACAATGTGGTCTTCTCTTCATTGGCGAGGCAGGAGGTCAACTTGTAGATCATTTCAGGGAACATGTCTAGGACAACCACATTGAACGAAACCATCGCCGACTGGCTGAGCACTTTAACTCCCCTTCCCACTCTGCCAAGGATATGAGAGTCCTAGACCTGCTCCATCGCCAAACCGGAGCCACCAGAAGCCTGGAGTAAGAAAGCCTCCTCTTCTGCCTCATAGTTGATTTCCCCATTTCCCCATTTCCCCTAATCCCACCTTATCCTACTCCAACCTTTCAAGTCAGCACCGCCCTTTTGAATGTTCCTATGTGTCCACCTTTCTTCCTATAAATCTGGTGCACCCTCCTCTCCGACTATCACTTTCAACCCCACCTTCATCTACCTATCAGATGAAAGGAGGCAGCTTAGAAAAATGTCGAGTGTTGCAGTAAGCCAGTGGATTCAGAGAAATGTCGGACCCAGCAAAGAATGACCAAAATCAGAAAGAGAAAAAAACATGCAAACGAAAGAAAAACATAAAGACTGCTAAAAAGCGTCTATCAACGTATGAAAAAAATAAAAACAAGGTCAAATGTGGAACAGTTGGTGTGCGTGCAGGATAATTTATTGCAGATTACAGAGAAATCGCAGAGAAAAGAAACAGTTTCTTTGTTTCTATCTTCATGGAAGAATGTCCAGAAATTCTCCCAGAAATATCAACTGACCATGGGACTTGTGTAAGTAACGTCTAAGATCATTCTTATCAGTGATGAGATCATCTTTGAAAAGAAAGCTGGATTGAGTATTTATAAATCTGACAGTCTAGATGGACTTCATACAATAATTTCAGAGGAAGCAGCAATAGACATGTTGATTGCATCGCGGATTTTCACTTTATTGTCCGACACATTCCCGAAAGGCATTTTGCCAATCTGGATAAGGAAAAGGTTATAAATATTATCCAACAGTTTAAGAAAGGATGAATTTGGAGAATGGTAAACTACAGACCAGTTAACCTGTCATCCGCAGTCGGGTATCTCTTGGGCTCGATTACAAAGAACATGCTACTAGATATTTAGAAGATAAAAACATAACCGGGGAGTGTGAGAATGCACCGATGAACGGAAAACCAGAAGTGGCAAACATTTTTTTGGAATGGTTTGAAGATAATTCTTGTGGACATAGGCAATGATGAACTATTGGATAACGTATAGTTGGATATTCATGAGCATTTTTAAAGAACTCAAACACTGAGCTCATAAGAAAAGTTAAACCGAGAGGTATTAGGAAGAATATATGCAAATGGGAAAGTAAAAATTAGGTTTACATTCATGTGAATGTATTTGGAAGATAGAGGATGTCGTGCTCCAGTTGC
Organism: Chiloscyllium punctatum; assembly: GCF_047496795.1. NCBI lineage: Eukaryota > Metazoa > Chordata > Chondrichthyes > Orectolobiformes > Hemiscylliidae > Chiloscyllium > Chiloscyllium punctatum. Next base: position 106,464,858 of record NC_092752.1, read on the forward strand.
ATCGAGCGTTGGTGAGACTAAACTTAGAATATTGTGTATCGTTCGGAGTCCCAATCTAAGAAAGAATATACTGACTACAGAGAAACTTCAAAAGGTATTCTCCAAATTAACCCCTACGTTGGCAAGGTTGTCTTACGGGGTAACTCAGCCTGTAATCTCGAGTTTCGAAACATGAGAGGTGATTGTAGTGAATCTTAGAAACATCGAAAGGACTGAATAACAGAGGTTATGAGGAAGTACAAGTCGGCGAGATCTGGGAGAATCCCACGATATTCTACACGGACAAGTCAAACAGAATAATCAGCAAACAGTTAGTGTCCATTAGAAACCAAAGGGGCAATCTGTGTGTCAAGCTGGAGAACATTGATGGATTGTAACATGAGACCTTCACATCTATTTTACTTGGGAGAAGGAGGATGCAGGTACAGAATTCAAGAAGGTGGACTGGACAACTCTTGAACAGATTGATGTAAAATACGAGCAGGGATTTGAGGCTTTGTTCTCTATAAATTTGGAGCAATCTCCATGTCTGAAAGAGTTGTATCACAGGCGGATGTTGGGGTCAAGGGAGCAATGACCCTGATTGAATATTTTAATTAGAATCTGACCATAGGGGAGGTGCCAGAGAACTGGAGGACTGCTAATACGATTACACTTCACATTAAGAGTGGGAGAAATAGTCTAGGTGACTATAGATGAGCGAGTATTAGATCACTGTTAAGGAAACTACTGGATAAAATAGGGAAGGAGAAAATCCAACTCCAATCAGAGTCACAAGGTTTGATCAAGGATAATTATCATGACTTTATCAGAAGGGAGTCGCATCTAATGGATTTGATTGAATTCGTTTGCGGAGGTCGATTGTTTAGTTTTGTAGGAAGGCCTTTGACAAATTTCCAGCTGGGATACTGAGAAATAATGTAACATCTCACAATATGAAGGATACCTTGACAGGTTACAAGGAGATTTCTCTTAATGGCAGCAGGCAGAGGGTGGTGGGAGAAGGCTCTTTGAGCGACTGGAGAACAGTGTCCCCTGGTATACCACAGGGATCAGTGCTGTGTCCCTTATTGTTTGTGTTATTCATAAAAAAACGATGTGAATGTGGAGGGGGCTAGGTGGACAGTGGGGGATGTGTGATCAGTAACTGTATGTTTGACATAAAGATTGACCGGATGGTTCGCAGTGAGGAGGAAGGCCTTAAGTTACAGGAAGATGCAGATGATTGGTCAGATGGGCAAATCAATGGCAGATGGAATGTAACCCTGATAAATATGAGGTGATGCACTTTGGGAGAAGGAACCAGGCAGGGGAGGACTCAATGAATGGCAGCACACTGGGAAACTCAGAGTGTGCTTCTCCACACATCCCTGAATGTGACTGGACAGGTTAATGGACTAGTTAAGAATTGGACCTTGGGTGTAGCATTTCCTAACCAGGAGTAGATTATCAGAGCAATACAGGGCTTTGGTTCGGACAAAATCGAATACTGTATGTAGCTCTGGGAGCCACATTCCAGGAAGGATGTGATTGTACTGGAGAGGGTGCAGAGGTGATTCACCAGGATGTTCCCTGGGATGGAGCATATCAGTTATGGAGAGAGGCTGGATAAGCTCAGGTTGTTTACTTTGGAGCAGAGAAAGCTGAGGGGTCCGTGATTCAGGAGAATGAGATTATGAGGGACATGGACAGGGTGGATAGACAGCAGCTGTTCCTTTTAGTCAGAGGATCAAGAACAAATGAGCACACTTTTAAAGTGAAAAGTTTGAGGTTCAGAGAGGATTTAAATATTTTTTCACCTCGAGGATGTGGGGTTCTGGGATTACTTCCTCAGAAGGGGGATTATCACGGGTAACCTCACAATCATTAAAAAGTACTTGGCGAGCACGTGGAAGTGTCATAACATTCCAGGCTATGGGCCTGGTGTAGGAAAGTGGGACTAATATAGATTGTGCTGTATTTCTGTTGGCACAGAGTCTATGCTCCTGTGAGTGTATGATGTGGAAGGTCAATTATTGAGCAGTCTAAGGCAGGAATTGATGGCTTTCTGAAGAGTATATTCACAAGGGTTAAAAGAGTGAACTGTAATAGCTTGTTAAATTATGTCAATGTGAGAAATATGAGAAAACAAGTGCAGTTTCCTGACAGTTTGAAACCAGAGACTAGAGAATGGGGAACAGGGAAAATGCAGAACTATGAAGCCACTACTTCAGTTCTGTCTTCACAGAACTTTCAAACAATACAAGAAAAACCAAGTCTGGTGTGGGAAAATGATAGAGTACATTGAACATAGAACATAGTAAGTAAATGGTTGAGGAGAAATTATTGTGGTTGAAAGTAATGGTCATAGGCAACACTGACGTGGATTTATGAAATGGGAATTATGTTTGAGAAACAGAATGGGAGACAAATGAATGAGAAGCAATGGATGTAAAACATGTGGAGTTTTAGAAAGATTTCGGTAAAGCTCCAAGCCCAATTTGCAAAATCAAATCTGAGTGGATTGGGGGCTAATATATGGCTATGTTTCCAGAATGGGAGAGCTGGCACGAAACGGTGAATAGAAATTAACAGACTCGTCAAGCAACAGCCTGACATTGTCCGTAAGGTATGATTCTGTGAGTATAACTATATCGCAGACACCCCATTACCTACCCCGACTATCTCCTGTCTCATCAGCAGGGCGGACACAGCAGAAGTGGCCGTACAGTGGGATACAGTTGGAAAGGAATTGCTCTTGGAGGCCTCAACAGTGACTCCGTATCCCATGAAGTCTCCTGGCAAAAGTTTACACATGGGAAAGGAAAACTCCTGCTGATTACCATGTACCAGCCTCTCTGAACTGATGAATCATTACTCCTCCATGCAGACCAACACTTGAAGGAAGCACTGAGGGTAGCACGGACGCAAGATCTACTCTGGGTGGGGGATTTCAATGTTCACCACCAAGAGTATCTCAGCGACAGCATTACTGATCGAGCTGGCCAGGCCCCAAAGGATATAACTGCTCGAATGGCTCTGCAGCAGGTGGAGAAGGAACCAACAAAACGAAAATACATACTTGAACACAGCCTTACTAATCTGGCATTCGCAGAAGTATCTGTCCATGACATTATCGGTAAGAGTGACCACCGCATAGTCATTGTGGAGACAAAATCACACCTGCACATTGAGAATAACCTCCACAATTTTGGGTGGTACTATCACGTTGCTAAACAGGGCAGACTTCAAACAGATCTCGCAGTTCAAATCTGGATGTCCATAAGGTGTCGTGAGTCATCAATAGCAGCCATGTTGTACTCCCGCATAACCTCATGGCCTCCCGCATATCCCCCTCACAACAATTGCCATCAATCTAGCGGATCAACATTGGTTCAGTGGAGTGTGCAGGATGGCAGGAGCTGCACCAGGCATACATGATAATGGGGTGTCAGCCTGGTGAAGCCAACAATCAGGACTACTTGTGCGCCAAACAGCATAAGCAGTAAGTGATAGACACAGCTAAGTGATCCCACAAGCAAAATAACAGATCTAAGCTCTGCAGTTGTTCCACATCTAGCCGAGAAACGTTGGGGACAATTAAACAATTCACTGGAGGAAGAGATTCCACAAATAACCCCTTCCTCCATGATGGAAGAGCCCAGCACTTCAGTGTATAAGATAAGGCTGATGCATTCGCAACAATCTTCAGTCAGAAGTGCTGAGTGGATGATCCATTTCAGCCTCCTCCAGTGGTCGTCAGCGATTCAGTTACCAGTCATCAACCAATTCGATTCAGTCCACTCGATATCCAGAAACGATTGGAGATCCTGGATACTCCAAAAGGTGCATAATCTGACACCATTATGTCAATAGTACTGACAACTTGTGCTCCATAACTTGCCACTCCCCTAGCCAAACTATTTCAATACAGTTACAACAATGGCTTTTCTTGATTACGTGGAAAATTACCCCAAGTAATCATTGCTCCTGTCTGTAAAAAGCAGAACAAATCCAATCCGGCCAATTTCCACCCCATCAGTCTCCTCTCGATCATCAGTAAAGTGGTGGAAGGTCTCAGTGTTTTTAAGCAGCACCTGCTCAGCAATACCCTGGTCAATGACGCCCAGTTTGGGCTCCATCAGGGCCACTCAGCTCCTGACCTCATTACCGTGGTTCAGACATGGACAAAAGAGCTGAATTCCAGAGGTGGGGTGAGAGTGATAGCCCTTTAAATCAAGGCTGCATTCGACTATGAGTGGTATCAAGGGGCCTTAGCAACACTGGAATCAATGGGTATCAGGGGCAAACTCCCAGCTGGTTAGAATCATGCCTGACACGTAGGAAGATGGTCATGGTTGATAAAGGTCAGTCAAGTCAGCTCCAAGTCTGTAGTAGTCCCTCGGGCAGTGACCGAAAACTTCTTCAGGGCTACTTCATCAATGACCTTCCCTCCATTTTAAGGTCAGAAGTGGGGATGTTTGCCAATGATTGTACAATGTTCTGCAACATTTGTGGCTCCTCAGATACTGAAACAGTCCATGTTCAAATGAGACAAGATCTTGACAGTATCCAGGTTGACAAGTGGCAAGTAATATTCAGGCCACACGAATGCCAGACCATGACCATCACCAATACAATATAATCTAACCTGCCTCTTGGCATTCAATGGTGTTACTATCACTGAAGCCCCCAGTGTCAAATTCGTGGTGGGTAATCATTGCTCAGAAACTCACTGGTCTCGCCACATGAACACAGTCACTATAAGAGCAGTTCAGGAGCTAGGAATACTGCGGCGAGTAACTCACATCCTGACTTCCAAAAGTCTGTCCATCATCTACAATGCATAAGTCAGAGGTGTGATAGAAGACTCCCAATTTGTCTTGATGAGTGCAGCCCCCAATAACACTCAAGAAGCTTTATACCATCCAGGACAAAGCAGCCAGTTTGACTGTCCCTTCATCCACAATGCTCCACCATCAACGCTCAGCAGCAGCAGTGTTTTACTATCGACATGCTGCAATGAAATGATCGACCAAAGATCCTCAGAGACCAACTTCACAACTCCCATGTCTATCTAGAAGGACAAGGGCTACAGATGTATGGGAATACCATCATCTTCAGGTACCCTCCAAGCCATTCACCATCCTGACTTGGAAATATATCACCGCTCCTTCACAGTCACTGGGTCAGAATCCTGGGATTCTCTCCCTAATGGCATTGGAGGTCAACCACTGCAGGTGGACTGTAGCGTTCAACAAGGCAGCTCACCACCACCTTCTCAAGGGCAACTAGGGACAAGCAATAAATGCTGGCCCAGCCAGTGACTTCAAGATTCACGAAATAAATAAATAGAAATTAACAGAGGAAGGTTGCTGAGGTGTCGCAGGGATCGGTGCTTGGGGCCAAGCTGTTCACAATGCCCTTTAAACATTGGGTTGCTGGAATCAGATACAATATATCCCAGCCTGGGAACAGCACTAACGGATGTGGGATTGTGAGTGGGTGAGGAGGATGTAAAAAAGCACCGAGATGATAAGTGGAGTGAATGGGTAAATACGTGACAGATGGAGAACAATGTGGATAGAGGTGACGGTGTGCCCTTTGGTGGAAACGATAAATTGGCAGCCTACCATTTGAAAGGGATTAGTTGAAACATGTTGATCTACAAAGGGACGTATGCTCCTTTTTCTTGTTTCCTTCTGCATAAACCTCTGAGGCCCCTGCAGCTCAGTGAGTTCTGTAACCAGATGTCAATACTGGGCATAGCATTGGCACGCCGCCCAGTGTACACAGACCCACCAAGTGGGGAGCTGCAACACTGAAAAGGATCTGCATCTTCCTGTACATCAGTCGCTGAAAGTAATATTGCAGAACAGAAAGCAGTGAGGAAGATAAATGGTGTTTGGATCTTCATTTCAGGGGAATGTGAGTCCAGGAGAAAAGGTGTCTTACTGCAGCTGTACAGGGCCTTGGTGAGATATCATCTTGAACATTGTGCAGTATTGTGTGCAGTTTTGGTCTCCTTACCGAATAAAGGACAAACCTGAGATTGATGGAGAGCAGTGAAGGATGACCAGACTGATCTCTGGGATGACGGGCTTGTTGTGGGAGCAGAGTTTGGGGTGACTGGGCCAGTATTCCATGGGGTTTAGGAAAATGAGTGGAGATCTCAGTGAAATATACAAAACTCTGACAGGGTGAGACAGATTGGAAGCAGGGATGATAATTCCTCTGGCTGGGACTTGTAAAGAAAGGGGCCACAGGATTAGGTACAGGCAGTCACTCTGCATTAAGATGATAATAAATGTCTGCTCTCACCGACTCGGGAACCTGGGGAATTCTCTCGCACCTGGAAACCGAGACACTGATTATAAATAAGGATTTAGAGACAGGAAAGGGATGGTGGGAGAGCAGGAGTACGGTGTGGAAATGAAGGACCAACCATCATTATATTGAATTGGTTAGCAAACTCGATGGACCAAAGGTACTACTGCACCATCTATTTTATAGCTTCCCAAGGTTACTCACATTAATGGATATGTATATCATGTGGGGTAAGTGCATTGAGGAGAGATTTTCCATGAACTAGAATGGGGAGGCTCAATGTGTTTTCCATTCCCGATGTTTCTGTGCAGTCCTTGGAAAAGCTCTGTAAATGCTTTCACAAGCTCTCAGATGTTAGGAAGGAGGTTTCTGCAGGGTCGACAGGACTGTGTTCCCATTCCCTTTTCCGACACTGATGCTGAGGCCGGGTGTTCTGTCCGGTTTCATCCTTTCAGACCTCGGAGTACTTTGCTTCGAACAGATCTGTTGGTCAAGTCTGGTAGCTTTAATGAGTTAGCATCAGGTAAAGTTCACGTGATTCTGACCCTGACATCTTCACCCACACTCGTCACTGAGCCATAGATGGTGTTGATGCCAATGACAGACTGAGGTGTTACCCTGGCAAAAAGTTACAGGTTGTGGTTGAATGCAGATCTGCTTCTCCTGCTTCTGTGGTCTACAGCACTCCGTGAATACGCAGTTTCGAGCTGCAATATATGCAATGCAATTCTGCTGTCTGTTCCCCAATTCTCACTAACACCCATTCACCCATCAGCCCTGTACTCAGTGACCTAACCTGGTTTCTGATGTGGAAATACTTCCATTTTCAAACTCTCATTCTGCTGAGGATCTGTCTCCCCGGGTCTTGCTTCCAATCTGACACATTCTGCAAAAGCATTTCACTGATCCTAATTCAAATATTTAATTCACCTAAATCTTTTTCATTGAGAAATACCAATCTTCTGTGTTTAATGTGAATGTGTTTCCTCACCTGACCATGATCAAGAGCTCTGTAGTGTCAGTGATGCCAGCGTTATGTAGTTTCAGAGCTAATGAATACTCTGGATTCCCATTCATCTTCACCACATTGTATATATTTTTTATTAGATTACTTACAGTTACCCAACAAGACCACACCGCCCCACTGAAGCGCAACCCACCCTTACCCCTACATCTACCCCTTACCTAACACTACGGGCAATTTAGCATGGCCAATTCACCTGGCCTGCACATCTTTGGACTGTGGGAGGATACCCACGCAGACACGGAGAGAATGTGCAAACTCCACATTGAACCCGGGTCTCTGGCGCTGTGAGGTAGCAGTGCTAACCACTGTGCCACCGTGCCGCCCACCGCTTTTCTCTTTTGGTTTGATGCCTTATCACTCATGGCTGCCTTGTTCTCCCTTGAGTATGTTTCAAGTTCTTTGGGTTGCATTTCTGGTATTATCTTCCGAATTTATCCCCAGAACCTCCTCCTATTGCTGCTCCATGGTCTTTCCTGCTCAGCTCCCCTTCCAATTAACTCTGGCCAGCTACGCCCGCATGTCTTTGCAGTTACAATGCTTAATTATAACCACATTACATCTTGAAGAGAGCATTAAATATAAACCGAAAGAAGGAGTTTTGGGAGACGGGACACGAATACTAATTGGTGGATTTCTTAACTAGATACAAAGGGAGAACGAGAGAGAGAGGATAGAGATATGGAGATGTGGAAAATGAGAAAGCTACATTATCGAAAGAAGGAGATGAACATCCCCCAATATTTTGGCAATGCCTGTGTGCTGTGGTCCTTTGGACAGTGCATGTACAACAAAGTAATATGTTCAAATGCTGAGTCTGATGCCAGAATATTTATCTCCAATATTTTGACAAACACTAGCTTTGGAAAGAACCCACCAGGCCAACATATTGAAGTCCCGGTAGAAAGGGGATTAACTGAAATAAGTTGGGACACCAGAATCAAGAATTTGGAGCACACATCCTGGTAAGAATGAGGGATTAGAGTTGGGAATCCCAGAAAAGAGGGTTCGTTGAGAGGATCAAATCATATTTTAATGTTTTATCAATTTTATACATCACATACATCATTTTTCGTTAACTGTGTCTCTGTTGTTCATTTACAATGTGCTGTGCACATGTGAAAAATGCGACTTATCTGCACACACACATTGATTAAACAGTGTATATAAAATCATTTCTCCACCATTGAAACTGTCCTGTTGTCGTGTTACGAGGATACATGAACACTAACTAACCACCAAAAGACATGACGCACTATCACTATGTTCCATACATACAGACAAAGAAAGACACCATTTTGACTGGGACAAAGCACACACACATACTAAGACACGCAAGGAACTTCTTAGAGGAATGGTATTATAACCAGAAGTCCATCAATAAACGTATCAATTTCGATCCTGTCTACATTCTCTTGTTAAAATAACCGGAAATGACATCACCCACTTTTAAGAAACCAAGACCTACAAATAGAGAGACGGGACATACCACCAGCACTTCAGCAGATACTCTCACTGATGATGTCACCTAGTCATGGTGACGAAACTTGTGAAAACAAACGTTCAATCTCATTGAGCTAACTTGCACACATATGAATTGTTATTTTTTGTTTATTAGTGGAATTTAGGAGTTCTCTGTCGCTCATGTTTTGACAGATTATGATGTGAGGCGAGATTTTCTAGGTGTGTGATTTTAATTAACAAAGGGGTTCGAAATTGATGTCATAACAGTTTTGGGCCTTGCCGTGTGGCACTTGGAACGACTTGAACAAATTTGAGATACAACAGGTCCCAGCAAATTCCAACTCATTGCAATTAGTGACTTTGATCTTCAAATAAAACCAGTGGGCAAATTCGTTTAATTTTGTTACTTGTGGTTGGTTAAATGAAAAGTAAGGGAAATAGCTTTTAACATTACTAAAGAGGTTCCCAAATTTTCCAAGGAAGTTTAGAAAGACAGAAGGAGGACATTTTTTAGAATTAGCAAATAGTTTGGAATTGGTTTTAACCAGGGAAAAGGGAAGTTGAAATTGTAATGTAGTTGGTTAAGCACTTTGATGTATCAGAGAAATAGGCAACTGCAGTAATATTATAAAAACTTAAATTGCAAATGTGGCAACTGGAGTTAGAAGATAAATAAAGGGATGGAAACAGAGAGAGACAAAAGAGAAAGAGAGGAAAAAGAAAGAGAGAGGGGATTTGAAATTCAGATGTTGGGAATTAGACAAGAAATTTAAATTAACAGGATGGAGATGAAGGGAGAACGTAGGGATGTATACAACTAGGTTAGTAACTGGCCATATTTCGATGAGAAAATTGTCAAACCCTTTTTATTTCATTTGAAAAAATGGCTAGTCAGATGACGCATCCAGTGAACTTGTGGGTAATGCTAGTTCAGACTAAGCTGGTGGGCACAGCTGGTGAGGTATGTGCAGCGCTATCAGATGAGGGATCAAGAGATTATCAAGATGTCAAATTGGTTATTTTGATTGGTTATGAATTGGTACTAGAAGCATATAGACAGATGTTCAGAAAAATAGAGACGGAACCAGGTCAGGCTTATATTGAGTTTGAAAGAATTAACCACAGTCATTTTGACAGGTGGGTGCTGGCCTTAAAAATGGATAAGACCTGTGAGGCTTGAAGGGAGATTAATCTGCTGGAGAAGTTAAAAGACTCACTTCCAGAGATAGTAAGAATTCATGTGAATGTACAGAAAGTTCAAGAAGTGAGAGGCTCAGCAGAAATGGCAGGTAAATATGTACTGGGGCATGAGATGATATTTAGCTTCTGGCAGGAATTTCATTCTGTGAGGAATAGAAATTGGGAGAACGGACGATCACACATTACAAAGCAAACAGTAGCGCACAATATTTAACCACAGGTGAAGAAAGAAGCCCAAGGGGGTTGAAAGGTGGTGAAAGGCCTCAGGTGCTCTCACTATAAGGGAGTGGAACACATAAAATTACAGTGCTGGTGGTTTAAGAAGGGCTCAGGGAAAAAGTTGTTTTCACTGCAGTCAGCTGGGACACACCGTGCTGGGCGTTAAAGGAAGACACTTTGGGGAAAGATGCGGTAGAAGAGGCTAAGCCCAGTGGCATTAGTGAAACTGGTAAAGGAGAGCCCAAGTGGAGCCGAGGAGCTGCAGGAAATTGCACAGCCTAGGCAAGGGCTGGGTATGGAGGCAGTGCCTGATCTCTCTAAAGAATTCACCTCTATAGATAAAGTTTACACAGAAAGAACAGGGGCAGAAGGACAAGAAGTTATAATTTTGTAAGATATGGGATCTGCTCAGTCTCTAATAGTTGAGAAGTGAGGCGCCAGAAAGGCTCAACAGATCAGGCAGCATCCAAACAGCAGGACAATTGAATATCAGGCAGTAACCCATTGTCAGGAGGGGTGGGGGGACAAGGGGACTGAAAGATAAATACGAGGGTAGTAGCTGAGCTGGTGGAAGGGTCACTGGGAAGGCAATAAGATGATGTAGGTGGGAGAGATAGTGATATGTCGGAGGGTAGAGTGCAGTCGATAGGTGGAATGGAAGATGGCCAGTTAGGGCAGTCCAAGAGGGCAGTGCTCGGTTGTACGGTTGGATCTGGGAGAGGTTGGTGGAGGGGAGATTCGAAATTTGGTGAAGTCAACGTTGATGCTGTACAGTTTGAGGGTTCCAGCTGTCCTACCATCGATAGGAGTCCTATCACCCTCCTATCCGACCTACCACCATCACACCCCACTTGCATCTACCTATTGCCTTCCAAGCTCCCTTCCACCCAGCTCCACCCCAACTCTCCCATTTATTTCTCAAACTCCTTCCCCCTCCCTTACCTCCCACTTTCCTGATGAAGCATTTATGCCTGAAACGTCAACGCCCCTGCCCCTCGGATGCTGCCAACGTGCTGTGCTTTTCCAGCCCCACACTTTTCAACTCTCATCTCCAGCATCTGCAGCCCTCACTTTCTCTCACCCTCTAATAGTAAGAGATGAAAGTATTTTTCACTCTTTCTGGCATGTTAATCAAGAGCATGTTAATTTGTGGAATGGGGACAGAAATTAAGCATTCCCTTGTGTAACATCAGGATGGAATGCCACATCAAGATTAAGGAAGTAACAGCGACAGTGAGTAAAAGAGTGTCAGTTCCAGGAATACAGTTTGTTCTTGGGAACGATTTAGCAGGAGGTGAGGTGGGATAGGCACCCCTTGTGGTGGAGAAGCCAAAGGAAGACTAGGGAATTGGGGAGTTAAAAGAAAATTACCCAGGATTTTTTCCAGACTGTATAGTAACAAGATCCCACTGTCATAAGTTACAGCAGGAAGAAAAAACGAACGAAAAAGACAAATTGTTTGATGCTCAGTGAACTGACCCCTGCTTGATGTAACAGTGCAGGATAAACCTGAACAGGCAGAGGATCAGGCAGAGGTGTTTATTCCAGAAAGGCTAATGGACTTACAACAGATATCTCCACACACATTCACACACACATACACATGCACACACACAGAAAAGGAATCAGAATATATTGTTGAATGTTATGAACTTAAAGATAGAATCATTAAATTAAAATGGAGACCCCGATAGGTTACTGCAGACGGGAAATGGGCCGATGTGCACCAGATTGTGTTAGCAGTAACGTACAGTGTACAGTGTTACGGGTAGCTCATAAACTAACTGCAGACATTCACTTAGGTGTACAGAAGACTCAGGCCAAGGTACAGAAATCTTTCCACTGGTCTGGAATGCACAACGACGCTGTTAACTTTTCTTGTACATGACATACATCCCAAATGGTAGGGAAGTAACAGGCAGTAATAAAACCAGCACCTTTCTTACCAATTCCTGCATTCGAAGAACCTTGCACGTGGGTTATGATTAATTGTGTAGCTCCCCTTTCTAAACTAAAAGTGGAAACCAATATTTGCTGACCATAATGGATGTGTCTCCCAGATTTCCAGAGGCAATTCCATTATTGGAGTGTCAAGGCAAAAAGGGAGGTGGAGGAGTTGGAAGCTTTCTTTACTCGCTGTGGGCTGCCCAGAGAGATTCTGTCAGACCAAGGGTCTCATTTTACCGCTCAGCTGTTTAAGGAAGTCATGGATGGCTTAGGCATACAGCACTTCAAATCAAGTGCGTCCCATCCTGACTCCCAGGGAGCCTTGGAAAGTTAGCATCAGACGCTGAAGACTATGTTAACAGCGTACTGTCATGGTTGGCCAAATGATTGGGATAAAGGTGTCCAATTAAATTGTTTGTCATTAGAGATGTCCCAAATAAATCTACTCACTTTACTTCCTTTGATTTAATATTTATACATGAAGTGAGAGCTCCTTTGAAATTAATTAAATATAAATTGACAGGTCCGAAGTTGGAAATCTCACACCTGGATTCTGTGTGTGAGGTGAAGGAGAGAGTAGACGGAGTGGGTGAGTTTGCTAAACAGTATCGAAAAAGCATAGCATAGAGTGAAGCAGGTGGCAGATAAAAACTCTGAAACTTTGAAGATTTCCCGTGGGGATGACGTAATAGTATTGCCACCAGTGGTAGGAAATCCCTTCAAAGCCAGATTTAGTGGCCCCATTCAAATTTTTAAAAAATGTGGAGTCAGTTAAACTATCTAGTAAAGATACCAGACATGACAAAAAACCTTATCGAGTATTTCATCTGGATGAATAATGCACCAGCCACATTTAAGACTCAGAAACAGTGTTGTGGCCATATTAAGGAATTGTGCAGCTTATCTGTATGATGTAGTGATCTTTAGCAAGTGATTGAAAGCTCACATGTTACAGCTGGCAGAGCATGTTGAACGTTTACACGATTCAAACTTAGTAATAAACTTAAAGAAAACAGAATTCGCGAAGGCAGAGGTGACGTTCTTGGGACATTACATTGGACATGGAAGGTTGGCCCCATGGAACACAAAGACGAAGGGGTTTGAAAAATTTCCGCGACAATCCTCGAAGAAAAAGGTGCTTCGATTTTTGGAACTGAGTGGATTCTATCGGAAGTTTGTTCCAAATTTCGCAAGCGTATTGGCACCACTGATGGATTTACGAAAGAAGAACACAGAATTGTGGTGGACAGAACAATGCCAGGAGGCATTTGAGAATTTTAAAGCAGGATTAATCACCGCACGAGCTTTAGCTACACCAAATATTCTGACACCCTTTGAAAATTGTGTTTGATGCTCGGGATATAGGGGTCAGAGATGTATTGATACAGAAAGAGAATGATGGAATTGAATGGCTAATTGGCTACTTGTCGAATAAACTCAATATCCACCAGAAAAAAAAGTAAAAAATCTCCATTATTGAACAAGAATGATTAAGTTTCACACTGGCGTGATAATATGTTAATTTTTTATGTGACAAACAAATTGTCGGAGATGGTTGTGGAAAATGACAAACCTCTCACATTTTTTGGAATATTTAAAGACCAGAATATGAGACTATTTAATTTGAGTCTTACCTTACCGACTTTAAACTTACAAAATGTACAGGTTGTGGCTCCTACAATGTGATAGCAGATGGGTTTTCGCGGATTTAAAGGAATGCAGTGGAGATAAGATTTGACTTATTCCAGTGTTGTATTGGTGTGCAGAATTAATATGAATGATATAACTGAGATTAATACTTTTGTATTTCATATAATTGGGATTAAGAATTGGAGGAAAAGGAATGATGCCATCTTTTTATTCTGCTGGTTCATTTTATTTTCTGAAGCGGGGAGATGTTATGAAGCCAAAAGCATGTATGGACACTTTAAGACAGAATGGGTTTTGTTGAATAGAAATTAAAGCCACTGATGCCAGCTAAAGGACACACTGTTCCACATGTCACCATTAGCTGAGAAATGGATACCTGAGTTTTGGTTGCTAATTGACAGCAATTCAAATGCAACCAAAGAGTTTAAATAATGCTCAGGATACCAGAAACCAACAGAATTTGCATATTATTGTTTGCACACCTGGACAGCAATCAAATTTTGAGAATTATTATATCATGGGGCGTATATAAACCAAGCATTTTGCAAATAGAGGGAGAGTCACTGCCATCCAACAACAGAGTAACTGCTGTAGAGCAGGAGTTTTAACTGACCATCTCAAACACTCTCTATCAAAGACACATGTTTATGTAAACCTACTTGCAGTTAAAAAAAAATGACCCAGGGAGATCAGCAGCTGAAAGAGTGAACACAGCGGGGAAGATAGAGACTGTGTGGTCTTGAGATTGTAATGTTTCATATGTGGGTTGTTGGGAAAGCATATTTTTACAGAGTTGGAGTCAGATAGTAAGTAGGTAAGACAAGAGAGGCTTGTGTTTGTGAATAGTTTTTGTTAAGTGTTCACTATTAAAGTTAAGAAACTAACTTGCAAATTTTTGTTTAAATAGTGGAATGTAGGAGATCTGTGTCGCTCATACTTTAACAGATTACAAGGTGAGGCGAGCTTTTCTGGGTGTTTGGGTTTAATTAACAGAAGGGCTCGACTCCACCTTGTAAATCTCCATCCACGTTCCCCCCATTTCCCTGCAGTTGGGTCATATCCTTCCAGTCCTTTCAGATCCACATATTTATCCAAATGCTTTTGAAATGTTGTTAATGTACCCCCCTCATCCACATCTGCTGGCAGCTCAGCCATGTATCATCCCTTTGTGTAAAGGAGTGGCCCCTCAGGTTCCCTTTATTCCTTCCCCTTTAACCTTAAACTGATCCCCTCTAATCCTCGAATCTCTACACCTTGGAAAAAGATAGAGAGCATTAACCCTATCTGTACCCCTAGTGATTTTATACAGCTCTATAAGGACTCCCTCAGTCTCTTACAAACTAAATAAAAGGTCCAAGCTTGTCCAACCACTCCCTATAACTCAGACCATTGGGTTCTGGCAACGTCTTTGTAAATTCCTTCTGCACTCTTTCTAATTTAATAACATCCTCCCCATAACAAGTTGACAAAACTGAACACAATACTCCAAGTGCGGCCTTACCAAAGTCCTGTGTAACTGCGACATAAGGTCCCAACTTCTATACTCAATATCCTGCCTGATGAAGGCCAATGTGCCAAAAGCCTTCTTCACTGCCCTGTCTACCTGTGACTCCACTCTTAGAGAACCGTACACCTGAACACCAAGGTCCCTCTGCCCACTGCATCCCTTAAGACCCTCCCATTCACCATGAAACTCCTACGTAGATTTGAATGCAAGACCTCACGTTTCTATATAAAATTCCATTTGTCATTTCTTGGCTCATTTTCTACCTGATTAAGGTCCTGCTGCAATTTCTGATAAACATCCTCACTGATCATGCTCCCAATTACTTTAGTGTCATCTGCAAACTGACTAATCATACCTTGTACATTCTCAACCAAATCATAGATAACAGACAGCAATGGACCAAGCCTCCGGTCTGACAAACATCCTTCCACTCAACCCTCTGCTTCCTACCATCAAGCCAACAGTGTATCCAATTGGCCAGACCCCCCCCCCCCCCCCCCCCGCATTCCACGTGATGAAACCTTCAAGAGCAGCCTGCCGTATGGAACCTAATCAATGGCCTTACTGAAATCCATAGAGTCTACGTCTATCACTCTGTCCTGACCAAACGTCCTGGTAACTTCATCAAAGGACTGTAAGAAATTTGGGAAGCATGATCTCCCACTCACAAGTATATGCTGACTGCACCGAATCAAACCCTGTGTAAGTAATGGGTGCAGTCAATGATATGCTGTGCTTCATTTAAGATGATTCGAGTACATAAGTAAAGCCATCTTCCTGCTGTTGTAGAGCCTTGCTGAGAGCGCATTTGGGGCACTCTCTACAGATTTGATCTCCTTTTTAAGGAATGATCTCCTTACCACAGACACGGGTGATGGTAACATGGGGATAGAGTGAATAAGCTGAGTGTTTAATCTGTAGAGCTGTGAGAGTCGAAGAAATGGTGACGCTGAAACACGAGGAGTGGCAACGATTACTTATTTCCAAAACAGACATTGACAGGGAGAGGAATTCCATACTTTACTCAGGATTGATTGTTTTGATTTATTGTCACGTGTACCTCAGTGCAGGGAAACGCTTTGTTTATGAGCAGTGGAGGCAGATCATAGTAAGCACGGCCAGACAGATCATAGGATGGAAATAGACTTGGACAGAGTAAGGCATACAGGTTACACTGAACAGGACATGCACTAGACAAGATCAACATGAACACGATCACCATTATTTGAACTTAGAGAGTCCATTCATCAGTCTAAAGTGATTTTCCTAATAGTTTATATGCCTAAATTAACTCTCCCCATGTTATTGTGCAGTCGGTGAGTGAACCCTGTACTGAACATCAGATTGTTCACAATCCCGAACAGCAGCCACATTCCCTTCCATCTGAAACAGGTAGCCATTCCCATCAGCTTCCACTCTACACAGAGAACACCAGTCTGTCTTCTCAGAGATGAAAGATGCCTTCTTGAGACTTCACACAAGACATATGGCTTCCCTGCTCACCACTAGAAAGCCACGTTAAAGACCCACATGTGTGTCATGAGCAACGGAGCCACGAGGAACAACGTGGAACAGTCTGTCTGTGCAGCTTCTGCTCCACTTGTTCATCATGTTGGAACATCATTTAGCAAAAACTTAAGACTGCCGATGCTGGAGATCAGAGTAGAGAGTCGATTGATGGAAAAGCACAGCAGGTCAGACAGCATCCTTGAAGCAGGAGAATCGACGTATTGGGCATAAGCCATTCATCAGGAATCAGCATCAATTACCTCATTCTGCCCCCGTATAAGTGCATTGAGGTGGGAATGGCGTCCTGCTGTTCCTGTGTAAGTGACTCAAGGGACTGACTGGCTTCTTCCTCGTCCAATTGGACAGGGCCAAAGGCCTGACTGGTTACCCCTGGTTCCTGTTTGATAGCTCATTGTACTGACTAGTGTGACAATGCTGCAGCATTAAGAGGTTATTTTGTCCGGGCTTCTTTTATGAGAGAGATTGAACGATCGTTACCAAGCTGGTTAGTTAAGACCACTTGAGTAACAGCTAGTAACAGCCTTGTGTTTATTTTAATGCAGCCTGAATGGGTGTGGTCAACTCTCACAGATTAGGATCTCTGGGTTTTGGTTTCTCAGCAACATCAGAAACTATTGGGGTCTCAACAGAGTTGGAAGCTTCAGGGGATGTTTCCTGGTTGCTACTCTCTCTGAATTTTCTCTTGATGCTGTTTTTAATTCCTGGATTGGATAAATAATTGAGACAATCTGTGTCTGAATATTTCTTTTTTCCAAGGGCTGTGTTTATGGGAGTTTCCTATATTGGAACAGTTAATCAGTAATAGTTCCTAGATCTATTATTCTGTTAACTTGTCCAATGAAATTACGTTATTCTAAATTCCTCTTTCTTTGGTTTCATTTTCTCTTTCGTGTTTACGTAGATCGTGTTTTTCTTCACACCGAGTAGTTTGACCAGTCACATTGCATCTGGAACAGACACTTTACATTTCCTTTAAAGTAAAAAAAACATTAGAATCTACGCTACCGCCGTCAAATATTTTCGAGGGGCTCTGGTGTGGCCCATCACACTAGACTCCTTCTCTGCATGAGTAATAGGCTGGAGGTACTGAATGGGCTGTCCCTGTTCTTCTCCAATCGTGTCAATGGGCTGAATGACTTCCTCATATTCCTGTGAAACCAGCGTGAGGTGTTGAATGAACTCTTGTTTTACTGTGTCAATGTACAGTTCCCGCCAGTGCTTTTACATGAATGTTACGGTCAGTTTAACACCACAAGTCTCAATGGAATCTGAATCCTGCCACACACGGACAAAGACCAGTTCAGGAGCTGACGGGGAACAAAATGTTCTGAACATTGAGGAATCTTCAGCGACCATCCCCACTTCTGATCTTATGGTGAGGAGGGTGGGGGCGGGGAGACATTGATGAAGCAGCTGAAGCTGTTTGTGAAGAGGAAGCTACCCTGAGGATCTCACACAGAGGTGACCCAGGACTGAGATGATGACCATCTCCCTTTGTGCCATGTTTGACCCCAAACATTGGAGAGTTTACTCTGATTACCACTAAGTCCAGTTTTATGAAGTTCCTTTATGTCAACAGAAGTCAACCACTGCCTTGATATCGGGGCCAGTCATTTTTATCTGAACGCTTGTGACAACCTCTTTTGTTCACATCAATAGGCCATGATATAGGAGCAACAAGTGTTTTCTTCAAACAGGTGGTATTAAATGTCAGGATTTCTCTTCTCAAGAGTGTTCAGGGAGCTAGATGACTGAACTTATTTGAAGAGGAGGTAGATGGAAATTGACCTGTCAGAGAGTTGAGGGCCATGAAGAATTGGTTATGAAAGAGGATTTGAGACGAAGAGCAGATCAGTCATGATCTTAAAGAAGGGCAAGACAGGCTTGGGGAGTGAACAACATGCCCCTGTTTCTGATGTTCTCCCATTCTGTTATTGGAAAGTTAGTGGGTGTGATTTTCATGAATGTTCTGTTATTGAATGTTGCAGGCAGGGAGACCAGAGGATTTTGTGAGCCATCCCTGAGTGAGGTATATGTGCTGTATTCACACTGAATCTGGGTGTACAACATGACCAACAAATGAAGCACAAGTTGCAGAGAGGGGAAGCTCTGTGAAGAGAGATGAGGGGCCTCTTTCGTACCCAGCCTGGGTTTTCCAATTACATTTCCCAATTCACTTCAAACCGTGTGGGACAGTACTGAGGGGCTGAATGGTCTCCTGTGTTTCTGTGCAACCGGTTATAGGAGTAAGTAACCTCCAACTGCTCCTGTCTAGCAGGTTTGAGGGGCTAAATGGAACATGGGAACATGGGAGTGAGGAGCATGAGTGGGTCATTAGATACTTTGAGCCTTCTCCACCAGGCACTAAAATTATATACAGGTTGTGGTCTCAGCCCCACTTTCCTGTCTGCGTCCCATTGTGCACTTCTTTATCAAATATTTAACTAACGCAGCTTTCAATCAATGTGAACATAGAGACACGATAATCTTCCACTGAAGAGAATTCTGACTTGAAAGGTCCTTTCAGAATTATTCGTCATCCCTCTTATAGAATCAGAGAGTCATGCAGAATGGAAACAGACCCATTAGTCCAATCTGTTCACTCCGATCAGATGTCAAATCTGATTTCGTCCCATTTGCCAGCATTTTTGCCAATATTCCTCCTGTGATTGTACCCGCCTTGACCACTTCCTCTGACTGCACTTTCTGTACACACAACACTCTCTGTGTGAAATATTTACCTTCAGGTCCCTTCTAAATCATTCGCCCTCTCCCCTTCAACCTATGCCCTCTTGTTCTGGACCCCCCTATCCTTGGGAGCAGAACATGGCTGTTCAGCATATCCATGCCCCTGATTATTTTATAAACCTCTATAATGCTGCCTCTCAACATCTGACACTCCAGGGGGAAACACCTCAACGTAATCAGCCTCTCCCTATAGCTCACGCCTCCAGTCCTGGAACATATGTGTAAGACGTTTCTGCAGAAAACCGAGTTGTACACAGTATTCTTAAAGTGGCCTCATCAACATCCTGTACAGATGCACCATGCCACCACAACTCTTATACTCAATGCTCTGACTGATTAAGGCAAATGTGCCAAATGTGTTCTGCACCACTCTGTCTACCTGCAACTCACTGCTACAGGTAATCATGTACGTAAACATCAGTAAGTTAACATGATGGTAGTGCCAGCAGATAGGAGGACCAGTGATACATTGATCATTATTGAGATTAGATTGTGTTGGGAATATGAGCTTAACATGTCAGGAAGGGAAATCAGATCAATGGTTTCAGGGTGGTTAATATCCAGAATACCAGATACCCCGGAGTGAGTTACAATCTGGAATCTAATTGAGGGGTTCAGGGTGCTTTATATACGAATAACAGATACCCCGGAGTGAGTTACAGCCTAGCCTAGCATCTAATTGAGGGTTTCAGGGTGGTTTATATACAGCATAACAGGTAGCCCTCATTAGGTTAAAGCCTGCAATCTTATTGCAGGGTTCAGAGTGGTTAAAATACAGAATAACAGATAGCCCAGAGTGAGTTACAGCCTGGAATCTAATTGAGGGGTTCAGGGTGGTTTATATACAGAATAACAGATAGCTTGGAATGTGTTACAGGTTGGAACCTAATCGAGGGGTTCAGGGCGATTTATTTACAGAATAACAGATAGTCTGGAGTGTGTTGCAGATTGGAAACTAATCGGGGGATTTAAGACGGTTTGTGTACAGAATAACAGATACCCTGGAGTTAGTTACAGCCTGGAATCTAATCGAGGGGTCCAGGGAGTTTTAGATACAGAATAACAGATAGCCCGGAGGGAGTTACAGCCTGCAATCTAATCGAGGGATATGTTAACCTTTTTATGTGAAATAACTTGTAACTCGGAGTGAGTCACAAAGTGTACTATTGGCCAAGTGGTTTCAAATCTTGACTCACATAAACATAATGCAGTCACAAGCTACACAACTTTACTGACTCCCAACTTTCCTTGTTTGAGGACTATCCTCTCTGTTTTCCCCTTTCACTGAAATTATTAATATACCTTTTATACTGCACTGCCATTCTGGTTATAGTGCTACCTATATCTCACTGTCTCATTTATCTTCAATCCTGTTGAAAGATACTTAAACCAAAAGATGAACAAAGTTCCAGAACGAGCTTTGTTCAATTGCAGGTGCATTATTTGCTTTTATTTGTAGACAACACACAATTTGAACCCACAGATTGTCAGTGTGGGATTTGAGAAACCCTTCAATTTGGGATGAGGCCTGGCCAGGCAAAATTCTGATCCAACGCTGCAAATCTACAATTCAGTGGCTGAGCTCTATCAGGTTTTGTATATTATGATTCTCTCATATATTAGGATCTTGGAAAGTAAGGCAGACCTTACTGCAATGTCACATTGTCTCTCCGCATTCACTGTAAACAAGTTCTGGGATTTGCATTTTAACCACCTTCTCCATTTCCTATCTCTGCTGGCATCAATGAATGGAAATGGCTTTTGACACATTGCCACCTCTCCCTTGCTGAAAGTATTCTTGACACAAATCAGTCAGGCAGACATTTTAGATTTGTCCACAGCCACCATTTTCCATCAGCAAAACGATGACATTGAGTTTATAAATAAGGAAAAGCAAGGGAGGCTGGCAACATCAATACAGTTTGAAAATATACAAAACATTGAACATGCACACAGAATCACAGACTCATAGAATCACACACACAGAGATACAGACACCTTCCAGGAGCTGTCTCCATTTGCTATCTTGCAAGAGAATTCATGTTGTGATGATGCATTCATGCAGGACAGTAAACAGCTTTTTAGACTTTCCCAATTGTGACAGAAATTCAGCCCCAATCTGAAACTTTGAGATATGTAACAGGACAGAAATGAACCAGCAGCTTTCTGTGTTCCTGTTCCCAATGTAACATTTGACCATTTAGTTTATCATGTCTTCGGTCTAACTTCCAACAAGGATCACTTCACAGATCCAATAACAGATCCCCAGGAGTGAGTTCCAGACTGGAATCTAATAGAGGGGTTTAGGGTTTACATACAGCATAAGAGATACCCAGGAGTGAGGGACAAATTGGAATCTAATCGAGAGGTTTGAGGTGGTTTACATACAGAATAACAGATAACAAGTCGTGAGTCACAAAATCGCAGAGTCATACAGTCATAGAGATGTACAGCATGGAAACAGACCCTTTGGTTCAACCCGTCTATGCCGACCAGATATCCTAACCTACTCTAGACTCTTTTTCAAAAACACTTGGCCCATCTCCCTACAAATCTTCCCATTCATATACCCATCGAGCTGCATTTTAAATGTTGCAATTGTACCAGCTTCCACCACTTCCTCTGACAGTTCATTCCATTCATGTACCACCCTCTGAGTGAACAAGTTGCCCCTTAGGTCTCTTTCATATTACCTCTCACACTAAACCTATGCCCTCTAGTTCTGGACTCCCCACCCCAAGGAAAAGACTTTGTCTATTTATCCTATCCATGCCCATCATGATTTTATAAACCTCGATAAAGTCACCCCTCAGCCTCCGATACTCCAGGGAAAACAGCCCCAGCCTATTCAGCCTCTCCCTGTAGCTCAAATCCTCTAACCCTGGCAACCTTCTTGTAAATCTTTTCTGAACCCTTTCAAGTTTCACAACATCCTTCCGATAGGAAGGAGATCAGAATTGCACGCCATATTCCAACAGTCGCCTAACCCATGTACAGTCCTTCTGCGACATGACCTCTCAGTGCCAATACTCAAAACTCTGACCAATAAAGGAAAGCATACCAAACGCTGCCTTCATTATCTTATCCACCTGCCACTCTACTCTCACGGAGCTACGAACCTGCACTTCAAAGTCTCTTTGTTCAGCAACTCTCCCTCGGACCTGACCATTAAGTGTATAAATCCTGCTCAAATTTGGTTTCCCAAAATGCAGCGCCTCGTGTTTATCGAAGTGGAATAGAATTGGAATTTTGGGGTGTTTTTGAAACATGCCAGTCACACATACATGGAAGTGAGTTACACGTTGGAATCTAATCGAGAGGGTTCCGGGTGATTCATATAATTCCGACAGTGGGGAAACAAGCCCTTCAGCCCAACAAGACCATACTGACCCACAGAAGGATAACCCATCCAGACCCATTTCTCCACATATACCCCTGATTAATGCACCTCACCTACACATCCCTGAATACCATGGGCAATTTTAACAGGGTTTGGATTGGATGGTTAACATACAAAGTAAAATATACCCAGGAGTGTGATACAGACTGGAATCTATTCAAACGATTGAAGTGGCTAATGTACAGAGTCCCTTAAAATTGGAAGTCAGTTACAGATTGGAATTTTATCAAGGGGATTCGGGATGATTTTGTGTACAATAACAGATACTCCAGAGTGTGTTACAGACTGGAATCTAATCGAGGGTTTCAGTGTGGTTTTTCTGCAGAATATAGGTAGCCCGGAGTGAGTTAGAGAATTACAGAATCATCGAGATGTACAGCATGGTAACAGACCCTTCAGTCCAACCTATCAATGCCGACCAGATATCCTAGCCCAATCTAGTTCCACCTGCCAGCACCCAGCCCATATCCCTCCAAACCCTTCCTATTCATATGCTCATCCAAATTCCTCTTAAAAGTTGCAATTGTACAAGCCTCCACCACTTCCTCTGACAGCTCACTCTATACACGTACCACCTTCTGCGTGAAAAAGTTGTCCCTTAGGTCTCTTTCATATCTTTCCCCTTCCAAACTAAACCTATGCTCTCTAGTTCTGGACTCCCTTATCCCAGGGTAAAGTTCGATAAGGTCACCCCTCAGCGTCTGACAATCCCGGGAAAACAATCCCAGACTGTTCAGACTCTCCCTGTTGCTCAAATCCTCCAACCCTGGCAACATCCTTGTAAATCTTTTCTGAACCCTTTCAAGTTTCGCAACATCTTTCCGATACGAAGGAGACCAGAATTGCATGCAATATTCCAAGAGTGACCTAACCAATGTCCTGTATAGCGACAACATGACCTCCTAACCCCTGTACTCGGTACTCTGACCAATAAAGGGAAGCATACCAAACGCCTTCTTCACGATCCTAACTACCCACAACTCCACTCTCAAGGAACTATGAACCTGCGCTCCAATGTCTCTTTGTGCAGCAACACACCCTAGGACCTTACCATTAAATGTAGAAGTCCTACTAAGATTTGCTTTCCCAAAATGCAGTACCTCGCATTTGTCTGAATTAAACTCCATCTGTCACTTCTCAGCCCATTGTCCCATCTGGTCCAGATCCTGTTGTAATCTGAGGAAACCCTTTTCGCTGTCCACTACACCTGCAATTTTGGTGTCATCTCCAAACTTACTAACTGTACCTCTTATGCTCGCATCCAAATCATTTATATATATGACAAAAGGTAGAGGGCCCAACACTGATCCTTGTGGCACTCCACTGGTCACAGGCCTCCAGTCTGAAAAACAACCCTCCACCACCACCCTCTGTCTTCTACCTTTGAGTCAGTTCTGTATCGAAATGGCTACTTCTCCCTGTATTCCATGAGATCTAACCTTGCTAATCCGTCACCCATGGGGAACCTTGTCGAACGCCTTACTGAAATTCATATGGATCACATCTACTGCACTGCCCTCATCAATCTTCTTTGTTACTTCTTCAAAAAACTCAATCAAGTTTGTGAGACATGATTTCCCAAGCACAAAGCCATGTTGACTATCCCGAATCAGTCCTTGCCTTTCCAACTTCATGTATATCCTGTCCCTCAGGATTCCCTCCAACAACTTGCCCACCGCCGAGGTCAGGCTCACCGGTCTATAGTTCCCTGGCTTATCTTTACCGCCCTTCTTAAACAGTGGCACCACGTTTGCCAACTTCCAGTCTTCCAGCATCTCACCTGTGACTATCGATTATACAAATATCTCAGCAAGAGGCCCAGCAATCACTTCCCACAGAGTTCTCGGGTCCACCTGATCAGATCCTGGGGATTTATCCACCTTTCACTATTTCAAGACATCCAGCACTTCCTCCTCTGTATATCTGCTACATTTCACAAGATGTCACCATCGATTTCCCTGCAGTCTATATCTTCCATATCCTTTTCCACAGTAAATACTGATGCAAAATATTCATTTAAAATCTCCCCCATTTTCTGTGGCTCCACACAAAGGCCGCCTTACTGATCTTAGAGGGGCCCTATTCTCTCCCTAATTACCCTTTGTCCTTAATATATTTGTAAAAGCACTTTGGATTCTCCTTAATTCTATTTGCCAAAGCAATCTCATGTCCGCGTTTGGTCTTCCTGATTTCCCTCTTAAGTATACTCCAACTTCCTTTATACTCTTCTAAGGATTCACTTGATCTATCCTGTCTATACCTGACATATGCTTCCTTCTTTTTCTGAACCA
This sequence comes from Chiloscyllium punctatum, assembly GCF_047496795.1. Classification (NCBI taxonomy): domain Eukaryota; kingdom Metazoa; phylum Chordata; class Chondrichthyes; order Orectolobiformes; family Hemiscylliidae; genus Chiloscyllium; species Chiloscyllium punctatum. Next base: position 106,490,144 of record NC_092752.1, read on the forward strand.
AACCCTCAATTTCTTTCGTCAGCCAGCATTCCCAATTACTACCAGCCTTCCCTTTCAACCCTGACAGGAAATTACTGCCTGGAATCTAATCGCGTGGTTCAGGGTGGTTTATGTACAGAATAACAGATCGCCCAGAGTGAGCTACAGCCTGGAATCGAATCGAGGTGTTCATGGTGGTTTATATACAGAATAACTGATAGCCCGGAGTGAGTTACAGCCTCGAATCGAATCGAGGGGTTCAGGGTGGGTTATATACAGAATAACAGATAGCAAGCAGTGAGTTACAGCCTGGAATCGAATCGAGGTGTTCAGGGTGGGTTATATACAGAACAGCAGACACCCCCGAGTGACTTACAGCCTGCTATCTAATCGCGGAGTTCAGGGTGGTTTATATACATAATAACAGATATTCTGTGGTGTGTTACATCCTGGAATCTAATTGAGGGGTTCAGGGTGATTTATATGCAGAATAACAGATACCCTGGAGTGAGTTACAGTCTGGAACCGAATCGAGGTGTTCAGCGTGAGTTATATACAGAATAACAGATAGCACAGTGGGTTCCGGCCTGGAATCTAATCGAGGGGTTCAAGGAGGTTAGTATACAGCATAAAAGATAGCCCGGAGTGTGTTACTGCCTGGAAGCTAATCAACGTCTGTTCACTTTAAGATAGGACGGGTTTTACTGAATCGAAAGTACAGCCACAGATACCAGCTAAAGGTCAGACTGTTCCAAATGTAACAATTAGCTGGGAAATGGAAGCCTGAGTTTTGGTTGCTGTTTTGACAGCAATTCAAATGCAATCAAAGTCTTTAAATAATGCTCAGAATATCCGAAGCCAATGGAATTTGAATATTATTGTTCGTACACCTGGAAATCAATCACATTATGAGAATTATTGCATCATGGGAAGTAAATAAACCCAGCATTTTGAAAATAGAGGGAAAGCCGCTGCCATCCAACAGCAGATTAACTGCTGTAGAGCAGGAGTGCTAACTGGCCATCTCAAACACTCTCTATCAAAGATACATGTTCATGTAAACCTACTTGCAATAAAAAAAACATGACCCAGGGAGATCAGCAGCTGAAAGAATGAACATATCCGGGGAGATAGAGACTGTGTGGTCTTGAGATTGTAACGTTTGATATGTCGGTTGTTGGAACAGCATATTTTTTTACAGAGTTGGAGTCAGATAGTAAGTAGGTAAGAAAAGAGGGGCTTGTATTTGCGAATAGTTTTTGTTTAGTGTTCACTATTAAAGTTAAGAAACTAACTTGCTAATTTTTGTTTAAATAGTGGAATGTAGGAGATCTGTGTCATTCATATGTTAACAGATTACGAGGTGAGGCGAGCTTTTCTGGGTGTTTGGTTTTAATTAACAAAGAGGTTCGACTCCACCTTGTAAATGTCCATTCACACTAACCACATTTCCCTGCAGTTGTCCCATATCCTTCTCGTCCTTTCCTATCCACATATTTATCCAAATGCTTTTGAAATGTTGTTAATACATCCCCCTCAGCCACATCTTCTGGCAGCTCATCCAAGTACCAGCCATTTATGTAAATAAATGGTCCCTCAGGTTCCCTTTTATTCCTTTCTGTTTAACCTTAAACTGATCCCCTCTCGTCCTCGAGTCTCTAAACTTTGGAAAAGACTGAGAGCATTCACCCTATCCATATCCCTCATGATCTTATGCAGCTCTATAAGGACTCACTCAGTCTCCTACACTCTAAAGAAAAGGTCCTAGCTTGTCCAACCTCTCCCTATAACTCGGACCATTGGGTCCTGGCAATGTCCTTGTAAATTTCTTCTGCACTCTTTCTAATTACATTATATCCTCCCTATAACAAGTTGACAAAACTGAACACAATCCTCCAAGCGCGGCCTTACCAAAGTCCTTGTAACTGCAACATGAATTCCCAACTTCTATACTCAATGTCCTGCCTGACGAATGCCAGTGTGTCAAAACCCTTCTTCACTGCCTTGCCTACCTGTGACTCCACTCTCAGGGAACCATGCACCTGAATTCCAAGGTCTCTCTGCCCACGACACCCCTTAAGGCCCGCCCATTCATTGTGAAACTCCTACCTTGATTTGAGATTCCAAACTGCAAGACCTCACACTTCTATATTAAATTCCATTTGCCATTTCTCAGCCCAGTTCCCCACCTGATTAAGGTCCTGCTGCAATTTCTGACAAACGTCCTCACTGATCATGCTGCCATTTATTTTAGTGTCATCTGCAAACTTAGTAATCATGCCTTGTACATTCTCATCCAAAGCATAGATAACAAAAAGCTATGGACCCAACCTCCAGTCTAACAAGCTTCCTACCATCAACCCAACTGTGTATCCAATTGGTCAGTTCCCCCAGTATTCTACGTGAGTGAACCTTCCTGAGCAGCCTGCCATGTGGAAACTTATCAAAAGCCTTACTGAAATCCATAGAGACTACGTTTACCGCTCTGCCCTCATTAACCTTCTTGGTCACTTCACCAAAGGACTCTAAGAAATTTGGCAAGCATGATCTCCCACTCACAATTTTATGCTGACCGGTCTGAATCAAACCCTGTGTAAGTAATGGGTGCAGTCAATGGTATGCTGTGCTTCATTGTAAGATGATTCGAGTACATAAGTAAAGCCATCTTCCTGCTGTTGCAGAGCCTTGCTGAGAGAGCATTAGGGTCATTCTCTACAGATATGATCTCTTTTGTAAGGAATGATCTCCTTACCACAGACACGGGTGATGGTAACATGAGGATAGAGTGAATAACCTGAGTGTTTTATCTGTAGAGCTGTGAGAGACGAAGAAATGGTGATGCTGAAACAAGAGGAGTGGCAGCGATCACTTATTTCCAAAAGATACATTGACAGGGAGAGGAATTCCATACTTTACCCAGGATTGATTGGTGTGATTTATTGTCACGTGTACCTCAGTACAGGGAAACGCTTTGTTTATGAGCAGTGGAGGCAGATCATAGTAAGTATGGCCAGACAGATCATAGGGTGGAAATAGACTTGGACAGAGTAAGGCATACAGGTTACACTGAACAGGACATGCACTACACAAGATCAACATGAACAAGATCACCATTATTTGAACTTAGAGAGTCCATTCATCAGTCTAACGTGACTTTCCTAATAGTTTATATGCCTAAATTAACTCTCCCCATGTTATTGTGCAGTCGGTGAGTGAACCCTGTACTGAACATCAGGTTGCTCACAACCCCGAACAGCAGCCACAATACCTTCCGTCTGAAACAGGTAGCCATTCCCATCAGCTTCCACTCTACATAGAGAACACCAGTCTATCTTCTCAGAGATGAAAGATGCCTTCTTGAGACTTCACACAAGACATATGGCTTCCCTGCTCACCACTAGAAAACCACGTTAAAGTCCCACATGTGTGTCATGAGCAACGGAGCCACGAGGAACAACGTGGAACAGTCTGTCTGTGCAGCTTCTGCTCCACTTGTTCATCATGTTGGAACATCATTTAGCAAAAACTTAAGACTGCTGATGCTGGAGATCAGAGTAGAGAGTCGATTGCTGGAAAAGCACAGCAGGTCAGACAGCATCCTTGAAGCAGGAGAATCGACGTATTGGGCATAAGCCATTCATCAGGAATCAGCATCAATTACCTTATTCTGCCCCCGTGTAAGTGCATTGAGGGGGGAATGGCCTCCTGCTGTTCCTGTATAAGTGACTCAAGGGACTGACTGACTTCTTCCTTGTCCAATTGGGCAGGGCGAAAGGCCTGACTGAGTTATCCCTGGTTTCTGTTTGACAGCTCGATGTAGTGACAAGTGTGATGGTGCTGCAGCTTTAAGAGGTTATTTTGTCCGGGTTTCTTTTAAGAGAGATTGAACGATCGTTACCAAGCTGGTTAGTTAAGACCACTTGAGTAACAGCTAGCGAGGCCTTGGGTTTATTTTAATGCAGCCTGAATGGGTGTGGCCAGCTCTCACAGATTAGGATCTCTCGGTTTTGGTTTCTCAGCAACATCAGAAACTATGGGGTCTCCACAGAGTTGGAAGCTTCAGGGGATGTCTCCTGGCTGCTACTCTCTCTGAATTTTCTCTGGATGCTGTTTTTAATTCCTGGATTGGAGAAATGTTTGTGACATTCTGTGTCTGAATATTTCTTTTTGCCAAGGGCTGTGTTTATGGGATTTCCCTATATTGGAACAGATCATTAGTAAAAATTCCTAGATCTATTATTCTGTTAAGCTGTCCAATAGAATTACGTTATTCTAAATTCCTCTTTCCGTGGTGTTATTTCTTTTTTCATGTTGAAATAGATGGTATTTTGCTTCCCACCGAGGAGTCTGACCAGTCACATTGCATCTGGAACAGACACTTTTCATTTCCTTTAAAATAAGAAAACATAAATGTCTAGGCTGTTGCCGTCAAGTATTTTAAAGAGTCTCTGGTGTGGTCCATCACATTAGACTCCTTCTCTTCCTGAGTAATAGGCTGGAGGCACTGAATGGGCTATCCCTGTTCTTCTCCAATAATGTCAATGGGCTGAATGGCTTCCTCATATTCCCGTCAAACCAGCGTTAGGTGATGAATGAACTCTTATTTTACTGTGGCAATGTGTACTTCAGGCAGTGCTGTTACATGAATGTTACATGAATGCACAAGCCTGAATGGAGCCTGGATCTTGCTGCACATGGACACAGACCAGTTCAGGACCTGACGGGGGACAAAACGTTCTGAACATTGTTGAATCTTCAGTGACCATCCCCACTTCTGATCTTATGTTGGGGCGGGTGAGGGTGGGGAGACATTGATGAAGCAGCTAAAGATGTTTGTGAAGAGGAAGCTACCCTGGGGATCTCCAACAGAGGTGATCCAGGACAGAGATGATGAACATCTTCCTTTGTGCCATGTTTGACTCCAAACATTGGAGAGTTTACTCTGATTCCCAATAAGTTCAGCTCCTTGATGTCAACAGAAGTCAACAATTGTCTTGATATCAGGGCCAGTCATTTTTACCGGGAACCTTGTCTCAACCTCTTTTGTTCACATCAATAAACCATGATATAGGAGCAGCATGATATAGGAACAGGTGGTATTGAATGCCAGGATTTCTCTTCTCAAGGGTGTTCGGGGAGCGAGATGACTGAAAGTATTTGAAGAGGAGGTAGATGGATATTGACCTGTCAGTGAGTTGAGGGCTATGAAGAATTGGGTATGAAAGAGGATTTGAGGCCAGGGGCAGATCAGCCATGATCTTAGTGAAGGGCAAGGCAGGTTTGGGGAGTGAATGACATGCCCCTGTCTCTGATGTTCTCACATTCTGTTATTGGAAAGTTAGTGGGTGTTATTTTTATGAATGTTCTGGTATTGCATATTGCAGTCAGGGAGACGAGATGATTTTGTGAGCCATCTCTGGGTGAGGTATGTGGGCTGTATTCACAGTGAATCTGGGTCTACAACATGATCAACAAATGGAGCTCAAGCCGCAGATAGGGGAAGCTTTCTAAAGAGAGATGAGGGGCCTCTTTCATACCCAGCCTGGATTTTCGAATTACATTTTCCAAATCACCTCAAAGCGTGTGGGACAGTCTTACGGGACAGAATGGTCTCCTCTGGTTCTGTGCACCAGGTTAGAGGATCAAGTGGCCTCCAACTGTTCCTGTCTAGCAGGTATGAGGGGCTGAATGGCACACAGGAACATGGGACTGAGGAGCAGGAGTGGGTCATTAGATACTTTGATCCTTCTCCACCAGGCAGTAAGATTCTGGCTGATCAGGTTGGGGTCTCAGCCCCACTTTCCTGTCTGTATCCCATTATCCGTGACTCACGTCTTTGTCAAATATTTAACTAATGCAGCTTTCAATCAACGTAAACATAGAGGCACGATAAACTTCCAGAGAAGAGAAGTACGACTTGAAAGGACCTTACAGAATTTTTCATCATCCCTCTTATAGAATCAAAGAGTCATGCAGAACGAAAGCAGACCCGTTAGTCCAACCTGTTCACTCCGATCAGATATCAAATCCGATCTAGTCCCATTTGCCAGCATTTGGCCAATATCCCTCTTCTTTCAGATACTTTTTAAATGTGTGATTGTAACCGCCTTCAGCACTTCCTCTGAAAGCACTTTCTGTACACACCACTCTCTGTGTGAAACATTTATCTTCAGGTCCATTCTAAATCATTCACCCTCCCGCCTTCAGCCTATGCCCTCTTGTTCTGGACTCCCCTATCCTGGAGAGCAGAACGTGGCTGTTCAGAATATCCATGCCCCTGATGATTTTATAAACGTCCACAATGTCACCCTTCAGCCTCTGACACTCCAGGGGGAAACACCTCAACCTAATCAAACTCTCCCTATAGCTCAAACCTCCAGCCCTGGAACAACCGTGTAAGTCATTTCTGCAGAAAACCGAGTTGTACACAGTATTCTTAAAGCGGCCTCACCAACATCCTGTACAGATGCAACATACCACCACAACTCCTATATTCAATGCTCTGACTGATTAAGGCAAATGTGCCAAATGTGTTCTGCACTACACTGTCTACCTGCGACTCCACGTTCAAGGAACAATGAACCTGCAGCCCTCTGCCCCTTTGTTTCACAACATGCCCCAGGACCTGACCATGAAGTATATAATATCTGCCCTGATTTGCCTTCCCAAAATGCAAAGCTTCATATGTATCTAAATTAGACTTCATCTGTCACTCCTTGCCTCTTTGTCCTATCTAAATGCGGTCTTGTTGTACTCTGAGATAATTTACTACACCACCTTTCTGATGTAATCTGTAAACTTACTAACTATTGCCCCAATATTCAGATCTAAATCCTTCACATAAATGATGAAATCCAGTGAACTCAGTACTGATTCTTGCAGCACACTGCTGCTCACAAGCCTCCAGGCTAAAAAATATCCCTCTTCCTTCACGCCATTTGTGACTAGCTTCCTCTGTATCTTATGTGACAGAAACTTACTAATCTGTCTACCAATCAGAATGAAATACTAGCTATGAAGGCAGGCTGAGTAGGATAGGTTTATTTTCACTAGATAAAAGGAGATTGAGGGGGGACCTGATTAACGTTTGCAAAATCATGAAGGATATTGCCAGGGTGGATAGAGACCAGCTTTTTCCCAGATTGAAGGATTCAGTAACGAGAGGTCGTGCTTTCAAAGTGAGAGGTAGAAAGTTTAAGGGGGATACACGCGGTAAGTACTTCACACAGATGGTGGTGGGCGTTTGGAACACGTTGCTAGCAGAGGTAGTGGAGGCAGGCACGGTAGATTCATTTACAGATTTAGACAGTACGTTTGGATCGGCTCAGGCTTGGAGGGCGAAGGGTCTGTTCCTGGGCTGTAAATTTTATTTGGTCTTTGTTCTTTAAATGAACACATTGCTGAAGTCCATATAGACAATGTCCACCAACTGCCTTCATTAATCTTCTTTGTCATCTCTTCAAAAAACTCAACCAAATTAATGAGACATGATTTCTCATACAGAAAGACACGTTGTCTACCCCAATCAGCCCTTGCCTTCACAAATGTATGTAAATCGTGTCCCTCAGAATCCCCTCCAACAACTTACCCACCACTGACATCAGACTCACTGGTCTATAGGTCGCCGGCTTTTTGGGTCACTGTTTCCTTTTCTGATCCCACTCCTCCACTGCTCACAACAAATGTTAAATGTGACCAGGTTGGTGATATGGCCGATGATATCGGTCTCAGACTGGGTCAGGGTCAGTTTTAGGAACAAGTCAGGCTAGTTTCTTTAATCTGCTAAAACAACACGTTTATGATCCAGAGCAATGTTACTCAAACTATGATGGAAAGATGAATAGCAAACTGTTTGGGTATTGCAATTATATAATCAATATTTCCCTTTCTAAAAATGCTGACACACACACACACACACACACACACACACACACACACACACACACACACACAATTTTAACTTGAAAGATCTTGGTCCAAATACTATTGGAACTCATGACAAAGGAAAAATTGTGAGGTTGTCCAAAACGTTATTCTGCTTCTGAAGATATTGTACTCACACAAGCTGCTAGCAATGGGATTTCATCCTGGGAGAGTTTGGATTTGGCTGAACTCCCTTTGCTTGAGGCAGTGAGTAGATTCCAGTGAATTCTGGTTCGGGATCATCCAAAGGGTAGCACGGTGGTTAGCACTGCTGCCTCACAACACCAGGGACTTGGGGTCGATTCCAGCCTTGGGTGACTGGCTGTGTGGAGTTTGCACATTCTCCCCTTGTCTGTGTGAGCTTCTAATGGGTGATCCAGTTTCCTACCACAAACTGTGTAGATTCGGTGGATTGGTCATGCTAAATTGTCCGTAGTGTTCAGGGATTTCTAGGTTATGTTCAATAGTCAGAGGTAAATATAGGGGAATGGGTTGGGAAGGTTGGTATAGACTTGTTGGGTAGAAGGGCATGTTTCCACACTGCAGAGATTCCATTAAAATAAGCATAGTAACGATGACTTCAGAGTTTTTTTAGCTCACACACATTGAAGGAACAATGAAGGAGAGAGAGTGTAATAGGCCGTTCCTTCTCAGACAGATTACATTTTCTCCCTCTCTGAGTTGAATCACACAGTAATGTCATCCTCTCCCAAACTGGACCATGGGAGGTCTCCTTGTACATTATCCAAACTATGTCTCCATCACATTCCCTGTTCCATGTAGGTGTATCATTGCTGCTGTCATACACAGAGCTATACCCTTAGCAGAAAATGGTCTTAGTCAATTTGAAGATATGTTTATATGTCCCTGCGTCATTAAAAAATAAAAATATTTAATTTATTCAGAATACCTGTGTTAAAATGAATGCATTTTTTCAAGAAATACAGAAATTGCTGGAAAAGCTCGCCAGGTCTCTCAGTACCCAGATGCTGTAGTTGTACCAGCCTCCACCACTTCCTCTGGCAGCTCATTCCATACGCACACCACCATCTGTGTGAAATGGTGCTCTTTAGGCCTCCTCAAAACCTTTCCCCTCTCACTTTCCACCAAAGCCCTCTAGTTTTATCCTGGGGAAAAACCCCTGACTACTCACCCTATCTATGGCCATTTTGATTTTATAAACCTTTACTGCTGCAAAATGTGACTCCAATCAACACGAATGGCTGTACTTTCACTCATCCTGGGCCTAAATTCTGAAATTCAATACTGACACCTCTTCCTTCTCCATCAAGTCATAATTCTAAATCCATTTTAATCAGTTTGTTCAGATGTATCCTGAGACACTTCTGTGGGCCTTACGCCTAGACCTTTGTGCCCGGAGGTAGGGACACTAGCATCACTCAGCAATACCCATTAAGCTGTAACAGTATTCTCCTGTGTGTTTGTTCATCAGACTGTCCTGACAATGCTGGGACATACCTCTGCAACAGGCAGGACTTGAATCCAGGCCTTCTAGCCCAGAGCTAGGAACACTACCACACAAGTTCAGGAATTGGAATCAAATCCAGAGCCCGGCTCAGAGACAGGGACACTACCCACTACACTACCATACCCAGATGTTGAGTCATATTTTAGTGCCCACTTTCAGCTCGGTGTGGATTTATTATAATCAGGTTCCCATTACTGAACTACACAAAACATTTTGTATTGTTAAACAAATGCAAGATATTTGTCTTTGTCTCAACTGTAGGATATTGAGTGTACGTACTGTGCCATCGAAATTAACTATAAATTTCTTTAATCGCTGTTATCTGTAGTCTGCAATATTAAGGAAAGAAATCCTGCAGACACACTCTGCGCAATGAAGGGTCTCAAATAGATATTTATTACCGAACACCAGAGACGAAGGAAGAGCTTAATTTCTGACCCCAAAACACCGATCACTCTTACCCAACTCTCACGTGCAACTCCCCTTTTCCTTAAACCATGAAATGACACCAGGCCGCAGATTACTGTCCAGCCTCTCCTCCCCACTGACTATGTCTGCAATCTGTCCCTCCTCCCCCGAACCACACAAGGGAAACCAAGCTCAGGGTCTTTGTGAAAATCAAGGCCGGAGTGTGCAGGCCGTCTGGAGAGGGATGGGCATTTTAAAATTGAAGGGGGAGGGGGAGGTGGCAGCAATATCACACACTGGGCTGAGGGGTGGCTGATGGAGTTTAGTTTGGATTAATGCGAGGTATTGGATTTGGTAAATCAAACAAGAGCAGGACCTATACAATTAAAAGAAGAGCCTTTGGCAGTGCTGTAGTACAGAAACCTAGGCCGTCAGGTTTAAATCTTTAAAATGTGCATCTCATATAGATAGTGTTGTTAAGAAGGTGTTTAACACACATGTCTTCATAGGACAGACCTTTGAGTATCGGAATTGGGATGTCATGTTGTGGTTGTACAGGACATTGGTGAGGCATCTGTGTCCAGTCTGGTCATCCTGCCCGCTTACTCCATAGGCACACCACCCTCTGGGTGAAAAAGCTGCCCCTTAGGTTACTTTTACATGTTTCCCGTCTCACCTTAAGCCTATGTCCTCTAGTTCTGGACTCCCCGTACCCTTAGAAAATACCTTGACTATTCACTTTGATATTACTGACGTTGATATCATTAAGCTGGAGAGGATTGAGAAGAGATTAACCTGATTATTGCTGGGAAAGGAGGGAGTGAGCTATAAGGAGAGGCTGGATAGGCTGGGACTTTTTTCATTGAAGAATATGAGATTAAGCAGTAACTTTACAGAGGTTTATAAAATAATGAGAGTTACAGAGATGCTGAAGGGCTGATGACTTTTCTCTAGAGTTGGGGATTCAAAACTGAGGGATTCTTAAGGTGCGAGGAAAAAGATTTACAAAAGACATGAGAGGTAATTATTTTAGACAGAAGCTGGCTTGTGTGTGGAATGAACTTCCAGAGGAAGTGGTGAAAGTAGGGACAGTTACAACATTTAAAGGACATTTTGATCTGTACATGGATAAGACATCAGTTTGGATGGTGCTGTGAGCAGCTGCCCTCTCCCTCCCCCTCTCTGAATGAATACCTGTTGGTTTTCACCCTTTGCCAATGCCTGTGCAGTGGCGTGTGGAGGCCAGCAGAGGGTGGCATTGCATCACTTTAAGCACCACAGAGACTGCCAGACCTGCCCCACACAGAGACACACAGATACACACACGGGGATGGTTAGGACACGGCGTGAAGCTCATCTGGTAACTTAAATGAAACATAAAGAAATGCTCAATTCGCCTCGTAAACTGTTAAAATATGTGGGACAGAGAACTCCCAAATTCCACTGTTTAAATAAAAACATCAATTTATTTTTTTCACTCTGAAAGTGAACAGTTGACATCAACTATTCACAACTCTGGGACCCTCTTTCTCTTTACTGCTTATTACCTGACTCCAGTTCGATAGCAATATACTGTTTCAGGGTCTGCCATCCTCTCGTATCACTGATGCTTGTAAGCTCTCAGTTCAGAACAGCATTCCCTCTTTCTTAAAGGTATAGTACACCCATTCAACTTCATCACATTATACCCTGATGAATATCGATAAGTGGGACCTATCCGGATTTCTCTTGCTCTGTGGTTTGTCAATATTTCATTCGCTCCGTCTGGTGTGTGTCAGGACTGCTGTTGTTCCATTGACAGCATGTCAATTTGACTCAGTCCGTGGGAATATATCAGTATTTCACTTGCTCACACTCGTGGATGTGGGGCAGGATTTCAGTTGTTTCATGGGGACTGTGACACTATAGCAATCTCAATGTTTGTAGGTGGCACCAAACCTGGAAGAACTCTGAAATCTATGGAGGAGAGTATGGAACTCTAACAGGACAATCACACATTGGTGTAGTGTTCAGGTGTAAGGCAGGTGGGGATCAATGCAGAGCAGTGTGAGGTGATGCACTTTGGTAGGAAGGACAATGAAAGACTGTTCAAAACAGGCTGTACCATTATAAAGGGGGTGCAGAAGCAGGTGGTCCTGCGTGTATATGAGCATAGATTATTGAAGATATCAGGACAAGTGGGGAGAGCAGTTACTATCACAGATTAGTTTCAGTATCTGAGCTGTTTACAGAGGGAGATGGAGGAGGGAGTCTCTGTGCTCCCTTCCTGGGAGGTGGTGGTGACGATGTGTTGTGAGCCCTCCCTCCTGCCCACCGAGACCGTGGGGATTCCATTTGTACCAGCTCGACACAAAACGGAGATGGCATCAAGGCCACGGCTTCTAAGTTGTGCCGGGGGGAAACAGAGCTGCCAGTGGGTTTAAAGTGAGAATTGCCCTTCACTGAACATTGCTCCTTATTCGGTCGGTGGGACGTGTATGTTTCAGAATCTCCACACGAGGTGTCCCGGTCCTCTCCGGCTCCTACCAGGGTCCTCCCCACATGGCGGGGGGAGGGGGGTGAGGGAACGGATATCGGACACTCCACCACCCGGATAGGCCCTTTCTGTCCTATTCCAGGCTGTTTCTCCTGGAATGGGAGGAAGAGAGGGAGGAAGTGAGGGAGGGAGTGGTTGTGGTCCTACTGTTAGTGTTAGTGTAGGTGGGGAGGGGGTCATGGTGAGGGATCCAGAGAGAGTCAGTCCACAGTGTTGTATCCATGCAGTGTTATTAGTGTGGGGGTGAAGTGGAGGGAGGGAGGGAGAGTGGGAGAGACAGAGAGACAGAGACAGACGGACAGAGACAGAGAGAGAAGGTGCTGGATGCAGCAGTAAGAGTGGTGGACCATGAGCCTTGTTCGGGGGTCGGTGCAAAACAGATATACAGTGATTGTGAGGGAGCAAAGAGAATACGGTGACCCTTATCCTGACAGAGTGGGGAAGGTTATTGATGCTTATGCTGTATTGCTGGGCATTTCTTCAGACCACAGATACTGCACTGAGCTGGGTGGTGAGCTCAGACCATGCTCGGTGGGTCTGGTGGTGTCGCCCCCTCTGGGAAGAGAATGGTCCCCCTCTGTACTAGCCCATCCACCAGGACCTCCGTACCCCTGTTGACAAACCGTGGTGTAATTGCCCCTTATCTGCCATGCTCGGGGTGAACTGTGCAGGGCAGCTCCAAACTGAGAAAACTCAACCGTGTGCCCATTGGGCTTTTAAAGATGGCCCCAGTGTCAGGGATCACGGAATATCCAGGGGCATCTGGGTGATGGAGTGTACCTCCAGCCATGGAGGACTCCATTTACAAAGCTGGAGAACAAATGCTCATCCAAAACTCTCCATCATCTGACCTCACACCAATATCCCATTTTCCCATTTTTCCTGGGAAGACTGGCTCATGTTACAGGATGTTATCGAAGTGTCTAGCTTTCAGTATTCTGCAACCTGGGAACACATCCTTCCATGACACTGTCTCTCAGTCTCCCCATCTCTGTCTATACCCCAAACCCCTCCCATGTGATGATATTAAACTGATTCCCCCACTATCTCTCTCTGGCATTGATGTTCACACCCACAGCACCCCCTTGTCAGTGCACAATGGAGAGATGGAGCTGTAAATGGGTGGGAGCAACACATCCTGTCAATTCCAGCATGGGCTGCAACTTTCCCCACACTGGACAGGGGTCTAATACAGTGTAAGTGAGCAATACACTGGGGTGGTGAACACAGTCCTACCTACTGGGAGGGTAACTGCTACTGGGTTACAGATCAATGCACTGGGGTGGGGTATACAGTCCTACATGCTGGGAGGGTAAATGCTCCTGGGTTACAGATCAATGTACAGGGGTGGTGTACGCAGTCCTACATGCTGGGAGGGTAACTGCTCCTGGTTTACAGATCAATGTACTGGGGTGGTGTACACAGTCCTACATGCTGGGAGGGTAACTGCTCCTGGGTTACAGATCAATGCACTGGGGTAGTGTACACAGTCCTACATGCTGGGAGGGTAACTGCTCCTGGTTTACAGATAAATGTACTGGGGTGGTGTACACAGTCCTACATGCTGGGAGGGTAACTGCTCCTGGTGTACAGATCAATGTACTGGGGTGGTGTACACAGTCCTACATGCTGGGAGGGTAACTGCTCCTGGTGTACACAGTCCTACATTCTGGAAGGGTAACTGCTCCTGGGTTACAGATCAATGCACTGGGGTGGTGTACACAGTCCTACATGTTGGGAGGGTAACTGCTCCTGGGTTACAGATCAATGCACTGGGGTAGTGTACACAGTCCTACATGCTGGGAGGGTAACTGCCCCTGGGTTACAGATCAATGCACTGGGGTGGGGTACACAGTCCTACATGCTGGGAGGGTAACTGCTCCTGCGTTACAGATCAATGCACTGGGGTGGTGTACACAGTCCTACATGCTGGGAGGGTAACTGCTCCTGGGTTACAGATCAATGCACTGGGGTGGTGTACACAGTCCTACATGCTGGGAGGGTAACTGCTCCTGGGTTACAGATTAATTCACGGGTGATCACTGCACAGATCGCTGAGCTGGTCAGACTGTCTTGTTTAGGTTTATAGATTCTGCAATGATGTGGTCTGTGCAGCTCTCCATGCGGGATGGATATTTGTTTCAGGTTCACACATTTGTGCCCTGCTGTGGTCTGCACAGCTCCCCGTCCTGGACAGTTATCTAGTCCGGGTTTATAGATCAATGCACTGCTGTGGTCTGCACAGCTCCCCGTCCTGGACAGATATCTAGTCTGGGTTTATAGATCAATGCACTGCTGTGGTCTGCACAGCTCCCCGTCCTGGACAGAAATCTAGTCTGGGTTTATAGATCAATTCCCTGCTGTGGTCTGCACAGCTCCCCGTCCTGGACAGTCATCTAGTCTGGGTTTATAGATCAATGCACTGCTGTGGTCTGGGCAGTGTTCCACTCTGGACAGATTGCTGGATTGTATTGACCAGTGTAATGGATGAATCTGGACAGATTGCTGGGTTGTACTGAGCAGTACACTGGCCTGGTCTGTACAGTGTTCCACAGTGAACAGATATCTCCTCTGGGTGTAAGGTGTCTGGGCTGGTTCTGTGAGGTGGATTGAGAATGTGGTATATCTCACCATTTCAGTTGATCTGGCAATGCCTTTAGTTTCCATTCCTGTGATGGGACCCTCTGTCTCTCACCCCATTAGTGTTACAGTGTGTCCAGGCACAGTACATCATGGTGGTGGGGTGGGTAAGGGAGAAAGGTCATGGACAGGTCAAGGAGTTCCCCGGAACGTTCTGTCCTCAACATTCTATAACTGACATTCCCCGGAACGTTCTGTCGCTGACATTCTATAACTGACATTCCCCGGAACGTTCTGTCGCTGACATTGTTTGTGATCGGCCGGACGTCAGTGAATTGAACAAACGATAAGATCCCGAGGGAAGAGATCCCATTTCAGGGAGAAGGAGACACTGTTCCGAAGGCCCTTCAGGCAGTTAAAGGGGTGAATACGTTTTCCATGCGATTACATTTCTCCACGACACAGGATCGAACACCATTTTGAACAAAATACAGGAATTCCCAAACTCCGTTTGTCTTCAGGAAACTGGGAGAGAATCCTTCAGGACAGCAACGTTCCCACCCTCCGTATTAGGAACTGGGAAGGAGTGACCTGTGGTTGCTCTCGAGAGATCGAGTATGTGGGAATGTTCTAGAAACCATCTGTCCTTATAGATGTGTCTCTGTGTGTTTGGGGAGGGAGGGTTTCTTGTGGTTTATGTCCCATTTTTATCAGTAATTCCGACCTTCCCATTTGTTATTCCAGCTCCAATTATTTTAATAAATCCCTGAATACAGGGACACATTTGAAAATCTCACTGGGTCCCCGATCAAACGGGTCCCTTTGCCTCCAGGCTGATGGATAATGGGTTTGTTTTCCTTCCTCACAGTTAACGTAGTGACCATCTACGTCCTGCTTTATAAAGATTGTGGATTGTCTCCATGTGTCAGACGTTACCTGGGGGCCATGGCAGCGGCGGATCTCCTGGTCATTATCCTCGACCTGATCCTGAGACACATTCCCATTGTTTATTGGGAACAGTTTTATTTCCTGATGTTCTCCGTCCCCGTGTGTAATATCCACGCCGTCCTGCTTTATGCAGCCACTGACTGCTCTGTCTGGTTCACCGTCACTTTCACCTTTGATCGGTTTGTGGCCATTTGTTGCCAGAAGCTGAAAAGTAAATATTGCAGTGAGAAAACGGCGGCTGTGGTTCTGGGAGCAGTGACTGTGCTGAGCTGTTTAAAGAACATTTTCTGGTATTTTATTCTCACGGCTTGGTATGGGCTGGAGAACAACCCCTGGTTTTGTGATGTAACACTCACTGTTCGATTCTCCAGTGTCTGGGTCACAATCGAGTTCCTCCACCACATTTTAACCCCGTGTGTCCCATTTCTCCTGATTCTGCTGCTCAATGTTGTCACCGTCAGACACATTTTAGTGACCAGCAGAGCCCGCAGGAGACTCCGCGCTCACACCAATGGGGACGCTCAGTCTGACACTGAAATGAGAAACCGAAAAAAATCCATCATTTTACTGTTTGTGATCTCGGCCAATTTCATCCTGTTATGGTCAACGTTAATGTTATATTCTATATGGTACCGGATGTGGTATGTTGGGTATTACTCTATGTATCTCCATGATTTTGTGCGGGAATTGGGCTTCATGCTGCAGCTCCTCAGTTGCTGCACAAACACCGCGATTTATGCCGTGACCCAGACTAAGTTCAGGCAGCAGCTGAAGAATGTGCTGAAATATCCCTTCACCCAAATCCATCCATCCACCAAATTCCCTCATTAATCACACCATCATTTTCTCATTTCAGTTCAGTGTTTCAGCGATGGAGCAGCCTGTCGCTATGGTAACACGCTGAGGGTAGCGCTGGTTTGTCCATCCTTATCCCACAGCGGGGTTAAAGGGAAACATTTCAATGTTTCTCACAACTCAGGGGCCAGTGAGAAAAGGCACCAACCCACTGACTGTATCCATCACTTCCATTTGTAAACAATAAAAATGTTGATTAAAGCGTGCCGAGCAGCAGAGTGACCGATGTTGTTGTGTGTCTTTGTGTTGGAGAATCTGAGCTGGAGAGAGACAGACTCAGCCGCAAGTCCTGGTCCTCAGGGGATTGGAGGGCACCGCGCCCTGAGCTCAGGAGCTGGGTTTAACTCCCTCTGTCCGCACACTCCAACCTGCACTCCTCATTTCATCTTCCCCCCACTTTCTACTCAAATCTCTCCCTCTTTCTCACCACCTCTCCTCTTCACACTCCCTCTCTCCCCCTCTCTCTCTCACACACACCCAACCCCGGTTTCTCCACCTGCCTCCACTCTTCCCTTTCCCCTCACCCTCACTCTCTCTCTCCTGCCGTCTCTGCCTCCCTCCAGCAGTTCCATCTATACCCCATTATCCCCTTCTCCTACCTCCCACATCTCCCACCACCCACCACAGGCAGCCTCACGACCAATCACCCCCCATCCCCCAGTCTCTGGGTCAGAGGAAGAGGGAAGGACCAGGAAAACAGATTGTGACTGAGAGAGAGGGAGGGAGGGAGAGAGATTCAGTCAGAGACAAACAGAGGGAGGTGGGGACAGAGAGAGACACTGATTGAGGGGGTCAAGTGTGAGAGGGTGGAGCGAGAGTGAAGGAGCGGGGGAGAGAGAGAGGGGGCAAGGGAGAGATCGGTTTAGATACTGGATGGCGAGAGAGGGGAGGGAGGGAGGGGAGGGAGAGAGAGAGGGAGGGAGAGGGCGAGAGAGGGGATGGGAGAGAGGGGAGGGAGGGAGAGAGGGAGGGAGAGAGAGAGGGAGGGATGGGAGGGAGGGGAGGGAGAGAGAGGGAGGGAGAGGGTGAGAGAGGGGATGGGAGAGAGGGGAGGGAGGGAGGGAGACGGTGACAGAGGGGATGGGAGAGAGGGGGAGCGCGAGAGAGGGGAGAGTGGGAGGGAGAGAGAGAGGGAGGGAGAGGGCAAGAGAGGGGATGGGGAGAGGGGAGGGAGGGAGGGGAGGGCGAGAGAGCGGGAGGGAGAGGAGGGAGGGAGGGGAGGGAGAGTGCGAGGGATGGAGAAGGCGAGAGAAGGGATGGGAGAGAGGGGAGGGAGGGAGGGGAGGGAGAAAGAGAGGGAGAGAGAGGGCGAGAGAGGGGAGGGAGGGTGGGAAGAGCAAGAGAGGGGAGAGGTTGAGAGAGGGTAGGTCGAGGTAGGGGAGGGAAGGAGGGGAGGGCGAGAGAGGGGAGCATGAGAGAGGAGGAGGGTGAGAGAGAGGAGGGCGAGAGAGGGGAGTGTGATAGACGGTAGGGCGAAAGAGGGGAGGACGAGAGAGGGGAGACCGAGAGAGGAGAGGGAAGGGAGAGGAGGGCGAGACAGGGAGGAGGGCGAGAAAGGTGGAGGGAAAGAAAGGGGGAGGGTGAGAGAGGTAGGTGCGAGAGGGGGGGATGGTGGGAGATGTGGGGTGCAAGAGACGGGAGCGAGTTGAACGCGAGAGGGATGGAGAGGGCGAATGAGGGGGAGGGCGAGAGAGGGGAGAGGGAGGGGAGGCAAGAGTGAGGGAGAGGGTGAGAGAGTGGAGTGAAGCAAGGGTGAGAGGAGGGGAGAGGGCGAGAGACGAGGGCGAGTGAGGGGAGGGAGAGGGTGGAGGGCAAGAGGGGGATGGAGGCAGGGGAGGGCGAGCGAAGGGTGGGAAGGGAGGGTGAGAGGAAGGGAGAGGGTGAGAAAGGTGAGGGAGCACAAGTGAGGGTGAAGGCAAGAGAGGGGGAGGGCGAGAGAGGTGGAGAGGGAGGCGAGGGCGAGAGGGAGGGAGAGTGCGAGAGAGGTGGGGGAAGGTGTGGAGTGCGAGAAGGTAAGAGGGAGCGTGTGGAGGGCGAGAGAGGTGGAGCGGGAGGGGCGAGAGAGAGAGGGGAGAGGTTGAGGGAGGGGAGGATGAGACAGGGGCGGTAGGGAGGGGAGCGTGAGAGAGAGGGACAGGGTAAGAGGGAAGTCTAAGAGAGGGGAGTGCGAGAGAGGAGGAGGGCGAGAGAGAGGAGGACCAGAGAGGGGAGGGCAAGAGAGAGGGGAGAACGAGAGAGGGGGACTGAGAGAGGGGGCACAGAGAGTGGGGGGACAGAGAGAGGGGGACAGAGAGAAGGGGTACAGAGAGGGAAGGATAAAGAAAGAAGGGGGACAGAGAGAAGGGGACAGAGAGACGGGGAACAGAGAGGAAGGGGGACGAGAGAAGGGGGACAGAGAGAAGGGGGACAGAGAGTGGGGACAGAGCGAGGGGGGGACAGAGAGAGAGGGGAACAGAGCGAGGTGGGCACAGAGCGAGGGGGGACAGAGCGGGGGGGACAGAGCGAGTGGGGGACAGAGAGAGGGGGACAGAGAGAAGGGGGCAGAGAGAGGGGGCTCAGAGAGAGGGGGACAGAGCGAGGGGGACAGAGCGGGGGGGACAGAGCGAGGGGGGGACAGAGCGAGGGGGGACAGAAAGAGGGGGGGAACAGAGCGAGGGAGGACAGAAAGAGGGGGTCAGAGAGAGGGGGGTCAGAGAGAGGGGGGACAGAGAGAGGGGGACAGAGAGATGGGGGTATAGAGCGAGGGGGGCACAGAGCGAGGGGGGCACAGAGCGAGGGGGGGACAGAGCGAGGGGGGGAAAGAGAGAGGGGGACAGAGAGAGGGGGGACAGAGCGTGGGGGGACAGAGAGAGGGGGGACAGAGCGAGGGGGGCACAGAGCGAGGGGGGCACAGACCGAGGGGGTACAGAGCGAGGGGGGATAGAGAGAAGGTGGACAGAGAGAGGGTGGTCAGACAGAGGGAGTCAGAGAGAGTGGGGTCAGAGAGAGTGGGGCAGAGAGAGGGTGGACAGAGAGAGGGGTGACGGTGAGAGGCGGGACAGTGGGGGGCAGAGGGGGGATAGAGAGAGGGGAACAAAGAGGGGGTCAGAGAGAGAGGGGCAGAGAGAGAGGGGCCAGAGAGAGAGGGGGGACAGAGCGAGGGGGGCAAAGAGCGAGGGGGGCACAGAGCGAGGGGGGGACAGAGCGAGTAGGGGACAGAGCGAGGGCGGACAGAGAGAGGGGAACACAGAGAGGGTGGACAGAGAGAGGAGGTCAGAGAGAGGGGGGCAGAGAGAGAGGGGCAGAGAGAGAGGTTAGTCAGAGAGAGAGGGGGACAGAGAGAGGAGGATAGAGAGACGGGGACAGAAAGAGGGGGGACAGTGAGAGGGGGGACAGAGAGAAGGGGACAGAGGGGGGAACAGAGAGGGGGGTATAGGTAGAGGGGATAGAGAGGTGGGGGACAAAGAGGTAGGGACAGAAAGAGGGGTCAGAGAGAGGGGGGTTAGAGAGGGGGGGTCAGAGACTGGGGACAGAGAGAGGGCGACAGAGAGAGTGGGGTCCGAGAGAAGGGGACAGTGAGAGGGGGGACAGAGAGGGAGGGGACAGAGGGGTACAGAGAAGAGGGGGGACAGGTGGGGAACAGAGAGTGGGGGACAGAGAGGTGGGGGACAAAGAGGTAGGGACAGAGACAGGGGTCAGAGAGAGGGGCGTTAGAGAGAAGGTGTCAGAGAGTGGGGGTCAGAGAGCGGGGGACAGAGAGAGGGGGATAGAGAGAGTGGGGTCAGAGAGAGTGGGGTCAGAGAGAGTGGGGTCCGAGAGTGGGGGACAAAGAGAGGGGGAACACAGAGAGTGGGGTCAGAGAGAGTGGGGTCAGAGAGAGGGTGGACAGGGAGAGGGTGGACAGGGAGAGGGTGGACAGACAGAGGGGAACAGAGAGAGGGGGCAGGGAGAAGGGGACAAGATGATTAGGGTACAAGATGATTAGGGGTTTAGATAGGGTTGACCATGAGAACCTTTTTCCATGTATGGAGTCAGCTATTACGAGGGGGCATAGCTTTAAATTAAGGGGTGGTAGGTATAGGACAGATGTTAGGGTTAGATTCTTTACTCAGCGACTCGTGAGTTCATGGAATGCCTTGCCAGTACCAGTGGTGGACTCTCCCTCTTTATGGGCATTTAAACGGGCATTGGATAGGCATATGGAGGATAGTGGGCTAATGTCGGTTAGGTGGGCATGCATCGGTGCAACATCGAGGGCCAAAGGGCCTGTACGGCGCTGTATTCTTCTATGTTCTATGTTCTATGGGACAGACAGCGCGTGAACAGAGAGAGGGGGTGCAGAGTTGGGGGAAAGAGAGATGGGGGAACAGAGAGAGAGGGAGGGGGGCGCAGAGAGAGAGGAACAGAGAGAGGGGGGATAGAGAGAGAGGGCTGACAGAGAGATGGGGGTCAGAGAGAGACGGACGGGGGCAGAGAGCGCGGGACAGAGAGAGGGGGGATAGAGAGACGGGGAACAGTGAGAAGAGGGATAGAGAGAGGGGGACAGAGAGAGAGGGATAGAGAGAGGGGGAACAGACAGAAGGGGGACAGAGAGTAGGGTACAGAGAGAGGGTCGACAGAGAGAGGGGACAGAGAGAGGGGTCCGGGTGGCGTAGAGAGGGGGACAGTGAGGGGGGGACAGAGAAAGGGGTACAGTGATTTGGGGAACAAATAGGCGGGACAGAGAGGTGTACAGAGAGTGGGGGGACAGAGAATTTTGGACAGAGACAGGGGAGTCATTGAGAGGGGGGACAGAGGGGAGGAACAGAGAGGGGAAAAGGGAGGGGGGACAGAGATGGGGTACAGAGAGATAGGGACATAGAGAGCGGTGACGGTGAGAGGCGGGACAGTGGGGGGCAGAGGGGGGATAGAGAGAGGGGAACAAAGAGGGGGTACAGAGAGTGGGGGACAGAGAGAGGGGTGACAGAGAAAGGGGGACTGAGAGGGGGGTACAGAGAGGGAGGGGACAGAGAGACGGGGACAGATAGCGGGGGACTTGGGATGGAGACGGAGCGAGCGGTGGACAGAGAGGAGAGGGACAGAGAAAAGGGGGAAGAGAGAGAGGGACAGAGAGAGGGGGACAGAGAATTGGGACACAGATAGGGGGACAGAGAGAGGGGGCAGAGAGAGGGGGGGTGCAGAGAGAGTGGGCAGAGAGAGACGGGGCAGAGAGAGAGGGGGCAGAGAGCAAGGAGTGACAGAACGAGGGGGAACAGAGACGGGGGGACAGAGACAGGGGTACAGAGACAGGGGGTACAGAGACATGGGGGGATAGAGAGAGGGGGAACAGAAAGGGGGTGCAGAGCAAGGGGGGTGCAGAGAGAGTGGGGTCAGAGAGAGTGGGGTCAGAGAGGGTGGTCAGAGAGAGTGGTGTCAGAGAGAGGGGGCAGAGAGGGAGGCAGAGAGCGCTGAAACAGACAGAGGGCGGACAGAGAGAGGGGATACAGACGGGGGGGGGAAAGAGAGAAGGGGGACAGAGGGGGAGACCGAGAGGGAAGGGACAGAGGGGGGCAGAGAAGAGGGGGACAGAGAGGGGGACAGAGAGGGATGTACAGAGAGGGGGGACAGAGAGGTGGGGACAGAGAGAGTGGGGGGACAGAGAGAGCGGAACAGAGAGGGAGGGGACCGAGGGGGGACAGAGAAGAGGGGGACGGGGGGACAGAGAGGGGGTACAGAGAGAGGGGGACAGAGAGAGGGGGGGCAGAGAGA
Source organism: Chiloscyllium punctatum (assembly GCF_047496795.1). Classification (NCBI taxonomy): domain Eukaryota; kingdom Metazoa; phylum Chordata; class Chondrichthyes; order Orectolobiformes; family Hemiscylliidae; genus Chiloscyllium; species Chiloscyllium punctatum. The sequence continues at coordinate 106,512,589 of NC_092752.1, forward strand.
GAGGGGGGACAGAGAGAAGGGGACAGAGAGAGGGGGACAGAGAGGAGGGGACAGAGAGAGTGGGGTCAGAGAGAGTGGGGGGGACAGAGAGAAGGGGACAGAGAGAGGGGGACAGAGAGGGGGTACAGAGAGAGTGGGGTCAGAGAGAGTGGGGTCAGAGAGGGGGTGAACAGGGAGAGGGTGGACAGACAGAAGGTGGACAGACAGAGGGGGCAGAGAGAAGGGGACAGACAGCGCGGGAACAGGGAGAGGGTGGACAGAGAGAGGGGGTGCAGAGAGTTGGGGGACAGAGAGCGGGGGGAATAGAGAGAGGGCTGACAGAGAGATGGGGGACAGAGAGGAGAGGGACAGAGAAAGGGGGAACAGAGAGAGGGGGGCAGAGAGAGGAGTGTCAGAGAGAGGGGGACAGAGAGAGGGGGACAGAGAGAGGGGGACAGAGCGAGGGGGGCAGAGAGAGGGGAAACGTGAGAGGGGCGACAGAGAGAGGGGGTACGGGGGAGCAGAGAGGGGGAGACAGTTGGAGGGGGACAGAGAACAGGGGACAGAGAGGTGTGGCAGACAGCGGGGCACAGAGAGGGGGGACAGAGAGAGGGGGCAGAGAGAGGGGCGACAGAGCGAGGAGGGCAGAGAGAGGGGGCACAGATAGAGGGGGGCAGAGACAGCGGGTACGGGGGAGCAGAGAGGGGGACAGTGAGAGGGGGACAGAGAATGGGGGAGAGAGAGAGGGGTGGACAGAGAGGACGGGGGACAGAGAAAGGGGGGCAGCGAGATTGGAGGACAGTGAGGGGGGGACAGCAAGAGGGGGGTGCAGCTAGAAGGGGAACAGCGAGAAGGGGGACCGAGAGAGGTGTACAGACGGAGGTGGGATAGAAAGTGGGGGGACAGAGAGCGGGGACTGAGAGTGGGGACAGAGTGTGAGGACAGAGTGAGAGGGGCAGAGACAGGGGGCACAGAGAGAGAGGGGATCATAGGGGGGCAGAGAGAAAGGTTCATGGAGAGCGGGTCAGAGCGAGGGAGTTCAGAGAGAGGGGGACGGAGCGAGGGGTGGACAGAGACAGAGGGACAGAGAGGAGGGGGACAGAGAGGAGTGGGAGAGAGAGAGGGTCAGAGAGAGGGAGGCAGAGAGACAGGGACAGAGAGTGGGGGGCAGAGAGAGTGGGGACAGAGAGAGGGGGCAGAGAGAGAGGGGGGCAGAGGGAGGGGGCAGAGAGAGGGGGGCAGGGAGAGAGAAGGGAACAGTGAGCATGGGACACTGAGTGTGGACAGAGAGAGGGGGACGGGGGGGCAGAGAGAGGTGTTCAGGGAGACAGAGTGAGGGAGACAGAGAGGGGGGACAGAGAGATCGTGGACAGAGAGAGGGGACAGAGATGGGGGACAGAGAGAAAGGGACAGAGGGGGGGCAGAGAGACTGGGGACATAGAGAGGGGGGACCGTGAGAGGGGGGACCCGTGTGTGGAAGACAGAGAGAGGGGCGACAGAGAGAGGGGGGACTGTGAGAGGGTGGACAGTGAGTGGGGGAACCGAGGGGGAGGTGCGGGGGGGCAAAGGGGGGAGCAGTGAGAGGGCGGACAGAGAATGGGGGAACAGAGAGGCGGGACAGAGAGGCGGGACAGAGGGGAGGACAGAAAGTCGGGGACAGAGAGAGGGGAGACAGTGAGGGGGACAGAGGGGGGAACAGAGAAGGGGGACAAAGAGGGGGGGACAGATGGGGGGACAGATAGGGGGGACAGAGAGAGTGGGACAGAGACACGGGGACAGAGAGGAGGGGGACAGAGAGTAGGGGGACAGAGAGGGGGACAGCGAGGGGGACAGCGAGAGGGGGACAGTGAGAGGTAGACAGTGAGAGTGGGGACAGAGACAGGGGGACAGAGAGGGGGGACAGAGAGAGGGGGCACAGAGAGGGGGTACAGAGAGATGAGGGACATAGAGAGGGGGTCATAGAAGGGCAGAGATAGGTTTTCAGGGTAGGGACAGAGAGAGGGGCAAAGAGAGAGGGGGGACTGAGGGGGGATCAGAGAGAGGGCAGACAGAGAGGGGGTGACAGAGAGAGGGGGTCATGGTGGGCAGGGAGAGGGGTAACAGGGTGAGGGTCACAGAGAGGGTGGGGACAGAGAGAGGGGCACAGAGACGGGCACAGAGAGAAGGTCACAGAGAAATTGGGGACAGAGAGAGGGGGACAGAGAGAAGGGGACAGAGAGAGAGGGACAGATGGGGGGCAAAGAAATGGGTAACAGACCGAGTGGGGCCAGAAAGAGGGGGAACAGAGAGAGTTGGGAAAGAGAGAGTGGGGACAGTGGGGGGGGGGGAAGAGAGTTGGGGGACAGAGAGGGGGGTCATGGGGGGCAGAGAGAGGGGGCACAGAGACGGGCACAGAGAGAAGGTCACAGAGAGAGGGGGACAGAGAAAGTGGGGACAGAGAGAGGGGGCAGAGACAGGGGGAGAGAGAGAGGGGCACAGAGAGAGGGGGACAGATGGGGTGAGAGACTTGGGTTTCAGAGAGAGTGGGGACAGAGCGAGGGGGGACATTGGGAGGGGGACAGAGGGAGGGGGACAGAGGGAGGGGGAACAGAGGGAGGGGGTTCAGAGAGAGGGGGACAGAGAGAGGGGGTACAGAAAGAGAAGGAACAGAGAAGGGGGCAGCGAGAGGGGGGACAGAGAGAGGAGGACAGAGGGAGGGGGACAGGGAGGGTGGGATCAGAGAGGGGGGACAGAGAGCGTGGGAACAGAGAGATGGGAACAGAGAGACGGGGTACAGAGAGAGATGGGGTACAGAGCGAAGGGGGCAGAGAGAGAGAGGGGCAGAGAGAGGGGGACGGGGGGGGGACAGAGAGCGGAGGGACAGAGAGCGTGGGAACAGAGCAATGGGAACAGAGGGATGGGGTACAGAGATGGGGGGCGGGGGCAGAGAGAGGGGTGCCGAAAGGGGGGCAGCAGAGAGAGAGGGGGGCAGAGAGAGAGGGGAGCAGAGAAAGAGAGGTGGACAGAGAGAGAGAGAGGTGGACAGAGAGAGTGGGAACAGAGAGATAGGACGAGAGAGACAGGGTACAGAGAGACGGGGGATGGAGGGAGGGGGACAGAGAGAGTGAGGACAGAGAGCGGGACAGAGAGAGGGGGAAGTGAGGAAGGGGTACAGAGAGGGGGGAGCGAGAGAGGGCAACAGAGAGAGGGCAACAGAGAGAAGGGGGCAGAGAGAGGGGGCAGAGAGAGGGGACAGAGAGATGGGACCAGCGAGATGGGAACAGAGAGATGGGAACAGAGGGATGGGGTACAGATAGACAGGGTACAGAGAGACACGGGGACAGAGGGAGGGGGGCAGTGAGAGATAGACAGAGAGAGGGGATCAGAGCTAGAGGGGCAGAGAGAGCGGTCAGAGTGAGTGGGGCAGAGCGAGAAGGGGACAGTGAGAGGTGGACAGGGAGAGTAGGTACAGAGAGGGGGTCACAGAGAGAGGCGAAAGAGAGATGAGGGACAGAGAGAGGGAGTCATAAGGGGCAGAGAGAGAGGGAACAAAGGGAGGGTCACAGAGAGAGGGTCACAGTGAGAGGGTCACAGAGAGAGGGAGGCAGAGAGAGTGGGGAGAAAGAGAGGGGGCACAGAGAGGGGCACAGAGAGAAGGTCACAGAGAAAGTGGAGACAGAGAGGGGGGAAAGAGAGAGGGGGTAAGAGAGAGGGGGACAGAGAGCGCGGGGACAGAGAGAGGGGGGACAGAGAGGAGGGACTGGGGGGGACAGAGAGTGGATGGGAACAGAGAGAGGGGGACAGAGAGACAGGGGGGCAGAGAGAGCGGCACCTAGAGAGGGGGGGACATATAAAGTGGGGACAGAGAGAGGGGAACAGATGTGGGGGCAGAGAGATGGCTGACAGAGAGGGGGGAACAGAGAGAGGGGGACAGAGAGAGGGGGGACAGAGAGAGTGGGACAGAAAGAGGGGAGGCAGAGGGAGGCCAGAGAGAGGGGGAACAGAGAGAGAGGCACAGAGAGAGTCACGGGTGGGGTACAGAGAGAGGGGGGACAGAGAGAGGTGGACAGAAAGAGGGGGACAGAAAGAGGGGAGGCAGAGGGAGGTCAGAGAGAGAGGGAACAGGGAGAGGGGCACAGAGAGAGAGTCACGGGGGGAACAGAGAGAGGGGGGGCAGAGAGACGGCAGAGAGATGGCCGACAGAGAGAGCGGGGACAGAGAGAGTGGGGACAGAGAGGGGGGGGGAGACAGAGAGAGGGGGACAGAGAGAGCGGGCAGAGAAGGGGACAGAGAATGGGGTGACAGAGAGCGCGGGAACAGAGAGATGGGGTCAGAGAGACACGGGACAGAGAGACGGGGGACAGAGAGAGGGGGGATTGTGAGGAGGGACAGAGAGAGAAGGGGACAGTGAGAGGTGGACAGAGAGAGTGGGGGCAGAGAGAGAGGGACAGAGAGTGGGGGGACAGAGAGACGGGGGACAGAGTGGGGGGGAACAGAGAGAGGGGGACTGAGAGAGGGGGCAGAGAAGGGGACAGAGAATGGGGGGACAGAGAGCGCGGGAACAGAGAGATGGGGTCAGAGAGACACGGGACAGAGAGACGGGGGACAGAGAGAGGGGGGATTGTGAGGAGGGACAGAGAGAGAAGGGGACAGTGAGAGGTGGACAGAGAGAGTGGGGGCAGAGAGAGAGGGACAGAGAGTGGGGGGACAGAGAGACGGGGGACAGAGAGAGGAGAACAGAGAGAGTGGGGAGTGAGAGGGGGGGCAGAGAGAGAAGGGGACAGTGAGAGGTGGACAGAGAGAGTGGGGACAGAGAGAGAGGGACAGAGAGCGGGGGGAGCAGAGAGAGGAGGACAGAGAGAGTGGGGACAAAGAGGGGGACAGAGAGAGAGGCACAGAGAGTTGGGGGACAGAGAGAGGACGACAGAGAGAGCAGGAATAGAAAGAGGGACAAAGAGAGAGGGGACAGACAGAGGGGCGACAGAGAGCGGGGGATAGAGAGGGGCGATGGTGGGGATAGTGAAAGGGGGACAGAGAGAAAGGAGGGGCAGAGATAGGGGGACAGAGAGAGGGGGGACAGAGAGGGGGTGGATGGGCGGCAGCGAGAGGGGGAACAGAGAGAGCGGGGGCAGAGAAAGGCCGACAGAGAGAGGGGACAGTGAGAGGTTGGTCAGAGAGAGGAGGGTCAGAGAGAGGGGGGACAGAAAGAGGGGGACAGAGAGAGGGGAACTGAGAGAGGGGGATATTGAAAGGGGGACAGAGAGAGAGGAGGAGCAGAGATAGGGGGACAGAGAGGGGGACAGAGCAAGGGGTGGACAGAGAGGGGGTGGACGGGCGGACAGAGAGAGGGCGGACAGAGAGCGTGGGACAGAAAAAGGGGGACAGAGAGGGGTGGCAGAGAGGAGGGGACAGAGAGCATGGGAACAGAGAGATGGGAAGAGAGAGACGGGGTACAGAGAGACGGGGTACAGACAGACGGAGGCAGAGAGAGAAGTGGGAAGGGAGAGGGGGACAGAGACGGGGACAGAGAGAGGGGGGCAGAGAGAGGGCAATAGAGAGGGGGGGAAGAGGGGGGACAGAGAGAGGAGGGACAAAGAGAGGGTCACAGAGAGGGGGGATAGAGAGAGGGGGGATAGAGAGAGGGGGGACAGATGGGGGGACAGAGGGGGGACAGAGAGAGGGGGGACATATAAAGTGGGGACAGAGAGAGGGAGACGGGGGGGACAGAGAGAGGAGGGACAGAGAGAGGGGGCAGAGAGAGGGGGGCAGACAGAGGGGGACAGAGAGAATGGGCAGGGAGAGGTGGACGGTGGGGGGGGTCAGCGAGAGGGGGGGACAGAGAGGGGATGGTGAAAGGGGGACAGAGAGAGAGGAGGAGCAGGGATAGCAGGACATCGAGAGGGGGACAGAGCGAGGGGTGGATAGAGAGAGAGAGTGGGATGTCAGAGTGAGGGGGTCAGAGAAAGGGGTTGAGAGAGGGGGACAGCGAGAGGGGGACAGCGAGAGGGAGCAGAGTGAGGGGTGGACAGAGAGGGGGTGGAGAGGCGGACAGAGGGAGGAATGATCAGAAACTGGGGGACAGAGAGAGGGGGCAAAGAGAGTGGGACAGCGAGAGGGGGGATGGGGGAGAGTGAAAGTGGGATAGAGAGAGAGGAGGAGCAGAGATAGGGGGACAGAGAGAGCGGGGTCAGAGTGACAGGGTCAGAAAGAGGGGGTCAGAGAGTGCGGGACAGCGAGAGGGGGACAGCGACAGGGGGACAGAATAAGCGGGACAGAGTGAGGTGGGTCAGAGAGAGGGAGTCAGAGAGAGGGGGACAGAGAGCAGGGGACAGAGAGAGGGGGGCAGAGAGAAGGGGACAGAGAGGTGTGGTCAGAGAGAGTGGGGGACAGAGAGGGTGGACAGAGAGAAAGGGACAGAGAGCGATAGAGAGAGGGGGGACAGAGAGAGGGGGACAGACAGTGGGAGACAGAGAGAGGGGAACAGAAACAGGGGGAGAGAGAGGGGGGAGAGAGAGGGTGGGCAGAGAGGGGGGAACAGAGTGGGGTCAGAGAGGGGGGACAGTGAGGGGGGGTCAGGGGGGCAGAGAGGGGGGAATGCGATGGGGGGACAGAGAGATTGGGGACAGGGAGACAGGGAACAGAGAGAGGAGGCACAGAGAGAGGAGAACAGAGAGATGGGGACAGAGAGATGGGAACAGAGAGAGTGGGGGATAGAGAGAGAGGTGGCAGAGAGAGTTGGGAGGATAGAGAGAGGGTGACAGAGAGAAGGGGACAGACTTAGTGGGACAGAAAGAGGTGGACAGAGAGAGGGGGCAGAGAGAGGGGGGACAGAGAGACAGGGTACAGAGAGACGGGGACAGAAGGACAGGGCCAAAGAGAGAGTGGGGCAGTGAGCGATGGACGGAGAGAGGGGGACAGAGTGAGAGGGGACAGAGAGAGTGGGCAAAGAGAGAGGGGGTAGAGAGAGAAGGGGGACAGAGAGGGGGACAGATGGAGGGGGACAGAGAGAGTGGGGGCAGAGAGAGGGGCAGAGAGAGTGGGTACAGAGAGATGGGGACAGAGAGATGGGGAGAGAGAGAGAGTAGGGACAGAGAGAGTGGGGACAGGGGGAGGGGCGACAGAGAGAGTGGGGACAGAGAGGGGGGTAGAGAGAGAAGGGGGACAGAGAGAGTAGGGACAGAGAGAGTGGGGACAGGGGGAGGGGCGACAGAGAGAGTGGGCACAGAGAGAGGGGTTAGAGAGAGAAGGGGGACAGAGAGAGGGACAGATGGAGGGCGACAGAGAGAGTGGGGACAGAGAGAGGGGGGACAGAGAGAGTGGCAACAGAGAGATGGCGGACAGAGAGATGGGGGGCAGAGAGAGTGGGGACAGAGAGTGGGACAGGGAGAGGGGGGACAGAGAGAGTGGGGACAGAGAGGGGGGGAAGAGAGAAGTGGGGCAGAGAGAGGGCGGATAGAGAGAGGGGGACAGAGAGAAGAGGGACAGAGAGAATGGGGACAGAGTGAGTGGGGACGGGGGGACAGAGAGAGGGGGACATAAAGAAGGGAACAGGGAGAGGGGAACAGAGAGAGGGGGGAACAGAGAGATGAGTGACAAAGAGAGGAGGTCATGGGGGCAGAGAGAGTGTTTCAGGGAGGGGGCAGAGAGAGGGTCACAGAGAGAGGGGCGGAGAGAGGGGGGACAGAGAGAGGAGGGCAGTGAGAGGGAGGGCAGAGAGATGGAGGGCAGAGAGAAGGGGCAGAGAGAGGGAGGCAGAGAGAGGGGTGGCCGAGAGAAGAGGGGCAGAGAGAGCGCGGGCAAAGAGAGGGGGGCAGAGAGAGGGGGGGGTAGAGAGATGAGGGACTGAGTGAGACAGGGACAGAGAGAGGGGGGCAGAGAGAGTGGGGACAGAGAGAGAAGGGCCAGAGAGAGGGGGACAGTGAGAGCGGGACAGAGAGAGTGGGGACAGAGAGAGTGGGGACAGAGAGAGTGGGGACAGCGAGTGGGGAGACAGAGAGACGGGGGTCAGAGAGACGGGGACAGAGAGACGGGGGACAGACAGTGGGGACAGAAAGAGGGGATAGAAAGAGGGTGCAGAAAGAGGGGGCAGAAAGAAGGGACAGAAAGATGAGTCAGAGATGTGGGGTCGACAGAGGGGCACAGAGAAGGGCAGAGAGAGGTGGATATAGAGAGGAGAGACAGAGAGGGGGACAGAGAAACGGGGCACAGAGAGCGCGGGAACAGAGAGATGGGGATAGAGAGACGGGGGACAGAGAGAGGGGTACAGAGAGGGAGACAGAGAGAGAAGAGACTGAGAGAGAAGGGACAGAGACAGGAGGAGAGAGAGAGCAGGAATAGAGAGAGGGACAAAGAGAGGGGAGACAGAAAGAAGGGCGACAGAGAGGGGGGACAGAGAGAGGAGGGGCAGAGAGAGTTTGGACAGATGTGGAGGCAGAGAGATGGGTGACAGAGAGAGGGGAGACAGAAAGAGGGGGACAGAAAGAGGTGGAGAGAGAGAGGGGGAACAGAGAGAGGGGCACATAGAGAGGGGGACAGATGTGGGGGCAGAGAGATGGGTGACAGAGAGAGGGGGGACAGAGAGGGGGGGAGAGAGAGAGAGGGGGGCAGAGAGGGGGGGACAGAGCGGGGGGCAGAGAGAGTGTCACAGAGAGGGGGGACAGAGTGAGGGGGACAGAGAGAGGGGGGACGGAGAGAGGGCAGAGTGATGGCCGATAGAGAGAGCAGGGACAGAGAGAGCGGGGACGGGGGGGAGACCGGGGTGGGGGGGGGGGACAGAGAAAGGGGGGACAAAAAGAGGGAGACAGGGAGAGGGCAGAGAGATGGCCGACAGAGAGCACGGGGACAGAGAGCGTGGGGACGGTGGGGGAGGACAGAGAGGTGGGGACAGAGAGGGGGACAGAGAGACGGGGGAGAGAGAGAGGGGAGACAGAGAGAGAAGTGGACAGTGAGAGGTGGACAGAGAGAGTGGGGACAGAGAGAGATGGACAGAGAGACGGGTGACAGAGAGACGGGGGACAGTGAGAGGAGGGACAGAGAGAGAAGCGAACAGAGAGAGGAGAACAGAGAGAGTGGGGACAGAGAGAGGCGGGCAGAGAGACAGGGGACAGAGAGTGGGGGACAGAGAGAGGGGGGCAGAGAGAGGAGGAGCAGAGATAGGGAGACCGAGAGAGGGGGGAACAGAGCCAGGGGTGGACAGAGAGGGGCTTGACCGGCGGACAGAGAGAGGATGGTCAGAGACTGGGGGACAGAGGGAGGGGGGGCAGAGACAGTAGGACAGCGAGAGGGGGGTCAGAGAGGGGGGGAAAGAGAAAGGGGGAAAGAGAGAGAGGACGAGCAGAGATAGGGGGACAGAGAGTGGGGAACAGTGAAGAGGGGATAGAGAGGAGGGGATTTAGAGGAGGGGACAGAGAGGAGGGTGACAGAGAGAGGGGTGACAGAGAGAGGGGGCAGAGAGAGAGGGGCAGAGAGAGAGGGACAGAGAGAATGGGGCAGAGTGAGGGGGGCAGAGAGAGGTGGACAGTGGGGGGGACAGCGAGGGGGGGAGGACAGAGAGGTGAATGGTGAAAGGGGGACAGAGGGAGAAGAGGAGCAGATATAGCGGGACATAGAGATGGGGACAAAGCAAGGGGTGGACAGAGAGAGAGTGGGGTGTCAGAGTGAGCGGGTTAGAGAGAGGGGGTCAGAGAGAGGGGGACAGTGAAAGAGGGACAGCGAGATGGGGGCAGAGTGAGGGGTGGACAGAGAGGGGGTGGACGGGCGGACAGAGGGAGGAATGGTCAGAAACTGGGGAACAGAGAGAGGGGGGCAAAGAGAGTGGGACAGCGAGAGGGGGGATGGGGAGAGTGAAAGGGGGACAGAGAGAGAGGAGGAGCAGAGATGGGGACAGAGGGGGGGTCAGAGTGAGGTGGTCAGAGAGAGTGGGTCAGAGAGTGGGGAACAGCGAGAAGGGGACGGTGAGGGGGGGACAGAGAGAAGGAGACAGTGAAGTGTGGTCAGAGAGAGTGGGGGACAGAGCGCGGGGGACAGAGAGGGGGGATGGGGGCATAGTGAAAAGGGACAGTGAGAAAGGAGGGGCAGAGAGGGGGGACAGAGAGAGAGGGACGGAGCGAGGGGTGGACAGAGAGGGGGTGGACGGGCGGACAGAGAGAGGGATGGTCAGAGACTGGGGGACGGGGCGGTAGCGAGAGGGGGCACAGAGAGAGGGGGGACAGAGAAAGGCAGACAGAGAGATGGGGACAGTGAGAGGATGGTCAGAGAGAGGGGGGACAGAGAGAGGGGGAGAGAGAGAGGGGTCAGAGAGAGAGGGGTCAGAGAGGGGGGGGCAGAGAGAGAAGTCAGAGAGAGGGGGGTCAGAGAGAGGGGGACAGAGAGAGCGGGACAGAGAGAGGACGACAGAGAGTGGGGGACTGTGAGGAGGGGACAGAGAGGAGGGGACAGAGAGAGGGGAGACAGAGAGAGGGGGTAGAGAGAGGAGGAGCAGAGATAGGGAGACCGAGAGAGGGGGGAACAGAGCGAGGGGTGGACAGAGAGGGGGTGGACGGGCGGACAGAGAGAGGATGGTCAGAGATTGGGGGACAGAGAGAGGGGGGCAGAGATAGTGGGACAGCGAGAGGGGGTCAGAGAGGGAGGGAAAGAGAAAGGGGGACAGAGAGAGTGGACGAGCAGAGATAGGTGGGACAGAGAGTGGGGGACAGTGAGGAGGGGATAGAGAGGAGGGGATAGAGAGGAGGGTGACAGAGAGAAGGCTGACAGAGAGAGGGGTGACAGATAGAGAGGGGGGCAGAGAGAGGGGGCAGAGAGAGGGGGCAGAGAGAGCGGGGCAGAGAGCGCGGGGCAGAGAGAATGGGGCAGAGTGAGAGGGGGAAGAGAGAGGTGGACAGTGGGGGGGACAGCGGGGGGGGGACAGAGAGGGGAATGGTGAAAGGGGGACAGAAAGAGAAGAGGAGCAGAGATAGCGGGACATAGAGATGGGGACAGAGCAAGGGTGGACAGAGAGAGAGTAGGGTGTCAGAGTGAGCGGGTCAGAGAGAGGTGGTCAGAGAGAGGGGGACAGTGAAAGAGGGACAGCGAGAGGGGGGCAGAGTGAGGGGTGGACAGAGACGGGGTGGACGGGCAGATAGAGGGAGGAATGGTCAGAAACTGGGGGACAGAGAGAGGGGTGCAAAGAGAGTGGGACAGCGAGAGGGGGGATGGGGAGAGTGAAAGAGGGACAGAGAGAGAGGAGGAGCAGAGATAGGGAGACAGAGAGAGGGGGGTCAGAGTGAGGGTGTCAGAGAGAGGGGGTCAGAGAGTGGGGGACAGCGAGAAGGGGACAGCGAGAGGGGGACAGAGAGAAGGGGACAGAGAGGTGTGGTCAGAGAGAGTGGGGGAAAGAGAGGGGGTACAGAGAGAAAGGGACAGAGAGCGACAGAGAGAGGGGGAACAGAGAGAGAGGGGGACAGACAGAAGGGGGACAGAGAGAGGGGAACAGAGAGAGGGGGAGAGAGTGGGAGGGAGAGAGAGGGGGGAGAGAGAGGGGGTACAGAGAGAGGGGGGACAGAGAGGGGCTGAAGAGAGAGGGGGGGACAGAGGGGGGGACAGTGAGTGGGGGTCGGGGGGACAGAGAGGGGGGAAGGGAGAGGGCAGAGAGATTGGGGACAGAGAGATTGGGGACGGAGAGAGGGGGCTCAGAGAGAGGAGAACAGAGAGATGGGGACAGAGAGATGGGAACAGAGAGAGTGGGGGATAGAGAGAGAGGTGGCAGAGAGAGTTGGGAGGATAGAGAGAGGGTGACAGAGAGAAGGGGACAGACTTAGTGGGACAGAAAGAGGTGGACAGACAGAGGGGGCAGAGAGAGGGGGGACAGAGAGACAGGGTACAGAGAGACGGGGACAGAAGGACAGGGCCAAAGAGAGGGTGGGGCAGTGAGCGATGGACAGAGAGAGAGGGACAGAGAGAGCGGGGACAGAGAGAGCGGGGACGGGGGGGGGCGGGGAGACAGAGAGGGGGATCAGAGAAAGGGGGTACAAAGGGAGGGGGACAGGGAGAGGGCAGAGAGATGGCTGACAGAGAGCACGGGGACAGATAGCGTGGGGACGGGGGGGAGGACAGAGAGGGGGGACAGAGAGGGGAGGACGGGGGGGGGCAGAGAAGCGGGGACAGAGAGAGGAGGGACAGAGAGAGGAGGGACAGAGAGGTGGGGACAGAGAGATTGCGGACAGAGAGGGGCTGAAGAGAGAGGGGGGACAGAGAGGGTGGACAGTGAGTGGGGGTCAGGGGGGACAGAGAGGGGGGAAGGGGGGCAGAGAGATTGGGGACAGAGAGAGGGGGCACAGAGAGAGGAGAACACAGAGATGGGGACAGAGAGATGGGAACAGAGAGAGTGGGGGATAGAGAGAGGGTGACAGAGAGAAGGGGGACAGACTTAGTGGGACAGAAAAAGGTGTACAGAGAGAGTGGGGCAGAGTGAGGGGGGACAGAGAGAGGGGGGACAGAGAGACAGGGTACAGAGAGACTGGACTGAGGGACAGGGCCAAAGAGAGAGTGGGGCAGTGAGCGATTGACAGAGAGAGGGGGTTGAGAGAGAAGGGGGACAGAGAGCGGGACAGATGGAGGGGTACAGAGAAAGTGGCGACAGAGAGAGGGGGGCAGAGAGAGTGGTTACAGAGAGATGGGGGACAGAGAGAGTGGTTACAGAGAGAGTGGGGACAGAGAGGGGGGTAAAGAGAGAAGGGGGACAGAGAGAGGGCGGACCGAGAGAGCAGGACCAGAGAGAGGGGGACAGAGAGAGTGGGGACAGAGAGAGTGGGACAGAGAGAGGAGGGAAAGAGAGAGGAGAGACAGAGAGAGTGGGCACAGAGAGAGTGGGGACAGGGGGACAGAGAGAGGGGGACATAAAGAGGGGGAGAGAGAGAGGGGAACAGAGAGAGGGGGGAACAGAGAGATGAGTGACAATGAGAGGAGGTCATCGGGGGCAGAGATAGGGTTTCAGGTAGGGGGAAGAGAGAGGGTCACAGAGAGAGGGGCGGAGAGATGGGGGGACAGAGAGAGGGGGGCACAGAGAGGGGGCAGTGAGAGGGAGTGCAGAGAGAGGGGGGAAGAGAGGGGTGTCAGAGAGAGGGAGGCAGAGAGAGGGGTGGCAGAGAGAGGGGAGCAGTGAGAGGGGGCAGAGAGAGGGGGCAGTGAGAGGGAGTGCAGAGGGAGGGGGGCAGAGAGGGGGTCAGAGAGAGGGAGGCAGAGAGAGGGGAGGCAGAGAGAGGGGGGAGAGAGAGGGCGGGCAGAGAGAGGGGCAGAGAGGGGGTGCAGAGAGATATGGACAGAGAGAGAGGTGGACAGAGAGCGGGGGTTCAGGGAGAGGACGGACAGAGAGAGAAGGGACAGAGAGAGGCGGAGAGTGAGAGGGGGACAGACAGAGTGGGGACAGAGAGAGTGGGGACAGAGAGAGGGGGACGGAGAGAGAGGTGGACAGAGAGTGAGGTGGACAGAGAGAGAGGCGGACAGAGAGAGTGGGGACAGAGAGAGGGGGGCAGAGGGAGACAGGGGCAGAGAGTGAGGGACAGAGAGAGGGGAATAGAGGGGGACAGAGAGACAGTGGGCCAGGAAGGGTGGACAGAGCGAGGGGGCAGAGATCGGGTGGCACAGAGAGAGGGATGGCAGAGAGAGAGAGGGGAGACAGAGAGGTGGGGACAGAGAGAATGGGACACAGAGGGGGACAGGGAGAGGGCGGATGAGAGAGGGGGATAGAGAGAGGGGGGATAGAGAGCGCAGGGACAGAGAGAGTGGGTCAGAGAGTGGGGAGACAGAGAGATGGGGGTCAGAGCGACGGGGACAGAGAGACGGGGGACAGAGAGAGGGAGGACAGAGAGTGGAGCGGACAGAGAGAGTACGGACAGAGAGAGGGGGTCAGAGAGAGGGTACAGAAAGAGGGGACAGAAAGAGGGTGCAGAAAGAGGGGGCAGAAAGATGGGTCAGAGATGTGGGGCAGACAGAGTGGCAGAGAGAGGGGCAGAGAGAGGGGGATATAGAGAGGAGAGACAGAGAGGGGGACAGAGAAACGGGGGACACAGAGCGCGGGAACAGAGAGATGGGGATAGAGAGACGGGGACAGAGAGAGGGGTGCAGAGAGGGGGCAGAGAGGGGGGGACAGATAGAGATTGACAGAGAGAGGAGGGACAGAGAGGGGGACAGAGAGAGGGTGGTATAGAGCGCGGGAACATAGAGATGGGGATATAGAAAGGGGGGCAGAGAGAAAGAGGGACAGAGAGCAGGGGAACAGAGAGTGCGGGACAGAGAGGAGGGGGCCAGAGAGGAGCTGGACAGATAGAGCGGGACAGAGTGAGGGAGGCAGAGAGAGCGGGGCAGTGAGGGGGAAATAGAGAGGGGAAATTGAGAGGGGGACAGAGAGGGGGGTCAGAGGAGTGTTGCGGAGAGGAGGGGACAGAGGGGGGGACAGAGAGCGGGGGACAGAGAGGAGGGGGTCAGAGAGTAGCTGGACAGATTGATGGGGACAGAGTGAGGGGGGCAGAGAGAGGGGGGCAGAGAGATGGGGCAGAGAGAGAGGGAAATAGGGAGGGAGAAATAGAGAGGGGGACATAGAGAGGGGGATAGAGAGACGGGGACAGAGAGGGGGAACAGAGAGGGGGGACAGAGAGAGGTGGACAGAGAGAGTGGGACAGAGAGAGAAGGGACTGAGAGAGAAGGGACAGAGAGAGGCGGAGAGAGAGAGCAGGAATAGAGAGAGGGACAAAGAGAGGGGAGACAGAAAGAGGGGCAACAGAGAGGGGGGATAGAGAGAGGGGGACAGAGAGAGGTGGACAGAGAGAGGAGAGACAGAGAGAGTGGGGAATGAGAGGGGGACAGAGAGGGGGGCAGAGAGAACGGAGACAGAAAGAGCGGGCGCAGAGAGTGTGGGACAGAGAGAGGGGGGACAGAGAGGGGGGGACAGAGAGAGGGGGGCAGAGAGATGGGGCACATATAAAGTGGGGACAGAGAGAGGGGGACAGAGAGGGGTGACAGAGAGAGGGGGAACGGAGAGAGGGGGACAGATGTGGGGGCAGAGAGATGGGTGACAGAGAGAAGGGTGATAGAGAAAGGGGGACAGAGAGAGGTGGAGAGAGAGAGAGGGGGATAGAGAGAGGGGCACATAGAGAGGGGGACAGATGTGCGGGCAGAGAGATGGGTGACAGAGAGAGGGGTGACAGAGAGAGGGGGGACAGAGGGAGGGGGGCAGAGAGAGGGGGGACAGAGAGAGGGGGGACAGAGAGAGAGGGGTCAGAGAGAGAGGGGTCAGAGAGAGGGGGGGCAGAGAGAGGGGGGATAGAGAGAGGGGCACATAGAGAGGGGGACAGATGTGCGGGCAGAGAGATGGGTGACAGAGAGAGGGGGGACAGAGAGAGGGGGGACAGAGGGAGGGGGGCAGAGAGAGGGGGGACAGAGAGAGGGGGGACAGAGAGAGGACAGCGGGCAGAGAGATGGCCGACAGAGAGAGCGGGGACGGGGGGGGGAGACAGAGAGGGGGGGCAGAGAAAGGGGGTACAAAGGGAGGGGGACAGGGAGGGGCAGAGAGATGGCCGACAGAGAGCACGGGGACAGAGAGCGTGGGGATGGGGGGGAGGACAGAGGGGGGGGACAGAGAGGGGAGGCCGGGGGGGGGGGCAGAGAAGGGGGGACAGAGAGAGGAGGGACAGAGAGAGGAGGGACAGAGAGGTGGGGACAGAGAAGGGGACAGAGAGACGGGGGACAGTGAGGGGAGGGACAGAGAGAGAAGTGAACAGTGAGAGGTGTAAAGAGAGAGTGGGGACAGAGAGAGGGGGACAGAGAGAGGGGGGACAGAGAGAGTGGGGACAGAGAGAGGGGGACAGAGAGACGGGGGACAGAGAGACGGGGGACAGTGAGAGGAGGGACAGAGAGAGACAAGGGGACAGAGAGAGGAAAACAGAGAGAATCGGGACAGAGATAGAGGGACAGAGAGAGAAGGGGACAGTGAGAGGTTAACAGAGAGAGTGGGGACAGAGATTGGGGGAGAGAAAGAGGGGAGACAGAGAAAGGAAGACAGAGAGAGTGGGGACAGAGAGAGGGGGACAGAGAACAGGAATAGAGAGAGGGACAAAGAAAGGGGCGACAGACAGAGGGGCGACAGAGAGCGGTGGACAGAGAGGGGGACGGGGGGATAGTGAAAAGGGACAGAGAGAAAGGAGGGGCAGAGAGGGGGCGACAGAGAGAGGGGGACAGAGCGAGGGGTGGACAGAGAGAGGGGTGGACAGGCGGACAGAGAGAGGGATGGTCAGAGACTGGGGGAAGCGGAGGCAGCGAGAGGGGGGACAGAGAGGTGGGGGGACAGAGAAAGGCCGACAGAGAGAGGGGGACAGTGAGAGGGCGGTCAGAGAGAGAGGGGGGACAGAGAGAGGAGGACAGAGAGAGAGGGGTCAGAGAGAGAGGGGGGACAGAGAGAGGAGAACAGAGGAGGGGTCAGAGAGGGGGGGGGGCAGAGAGAGGGGGGCAGAGAGAGGGGATAAGAGAGAGGGGGACAGAGAGTGGGGGACAGAGAGAGGGGGACAGTGAGAGGGCGGTCAGAGAGAGAGGGGGGACAGAGAGAGGAGGACAGAGAGAGAGGGGTCAGAGAGAGAGGGGGACAGAGAAAGGAGGACAGAGGAGGGGTCAGAGAGAGGGGGGGCAGAGAGAGGGGGGCAGAGAGAGGGGATAAGAGAGAGGGGGACAGAGAGTGGGGGACAGAGAGAGGGGGACAGAGAGGAGGGGATAGAGAGGAGGGGACAGAAAGAGGGGGACAGAGAGAATGGGGCAGAGTGAGGAGGGCAGAGAGAGGTGGATGGTGGGGGGAACAGCGAGGGGGGGACAGAGAGGAGGATGGTGAAAGGGGGACAGAGAGAGAAGAGGAGCAGAGATAGCGGGACATAGAGAGGGGGACAGAGCAAGGGGTGGACTGAAGAGAGAGAGTGGGGTGTCAGAGTGAGGGGGTCACAGAGAGAGGGTCAGAGAGAGATTGACAGCGAGAGAGGGACAACGAGAGGGGAGCAGAGTGAGGGTGGACAGAGAGGGGGTGGACGGGCGGACAGAGGGAGGAATGGTCAGAAACAGAGAGATGGGGGGCAAAGAGAGTGGGACAGGGAGACGGGGAGAGTGAAAGGGGAACAGAGAGAGGAGGAGGAGCAGAGATAGGGGACAGGGGGGGGGGTCAGAGGGACAGGGTCAGAGAGAGGGGGTCAGAGAGTGGGGGACAGCGAGAGGGGGACAGCGAGAGCGGGACAGAGTGAGGGGGTCAGAGAGAGAGGGTCAGAGAGAGGGGGGGACAGAGACGGGGGGACAGAGAGGGGGGGCAGAGAGAAGGGGACAGAGAGGTGTGGTCAGAGAGAGTGGGGGACAGAGAGCTACAGAGGGAGGGGGAACAGAGAGAGAGGGGGACAGACAGAGGGGGGACATGGAGAGGGGAACAGAGTGAGGGGGAGAGAGAGGGGGAGAGAGGGGGGGACAGAGAGGGGGGTTAGTGAGGGGATGACGGGGGGGACAGAGAAGTGGGAAAGAGAGGGGGGGACAGAGAGATTGGGTACAGAATGATAGGGGACAGAGAGAGGGGGCACAGAGAGAGTAGAACAAAGAGATGGGGACAGAGAGATGGGAACAGAGAGAGTAGGGGATAGAGAAACAGGTGGCAGAGAGAGTTGGGAGGATAGAGAGAGGGTGACAGAGAGAAGGGGGACAGAATTAGTGGGACAGAAAAAGGTGTACAGAGAGAGCGGGGCACAGAGAGGGGGAACAGAGAGAGGGGGAACAGAGAGACAGGGTACAGAGAGACGGGGACAGAGGGACAGGGCCAAAGAGAGAGTGGGGCAGTGAGCGATGGACTGAAAAGAGGGGACAGAGAGAGTGGGCACAGAGAGAGGGGGTAGAGAGAGAGGGGGACAGATGGAGGGTTACAGAGAGAGTGGGGACAGAGAGAGGGGGCAGAGAGACTGGGTACAGAGAGATGGGGGACAGAGAGTAGGGACAGAGAGTGGGGACAGGGGGAGGGGCGACAGAGAGAGTGGGGACAGAGAGGGGGTAGACAGAGAAGGGGGACAGAGAGAGGGCGGACAGAAAGAGGTGGGGCCAGAGAGAGGGGGACAGAAAGAGGGGGATAGAGAGAGGGGGGACAGAGAGAGGGGGACAGAGAGAGGAGGGACAGAGAGAGTGGGGACAGAGAGAGTGGGGACGGCGGGTACAGAGAGAGGGGGACATAAAGAGGGGGACAGAGAGAGGGGAACAGAGCAAGGGGGGAACAGAGAGATGAGTGACAAAGAGAGGAGGTCATAGGGGGGCAGAGAGAGCGGGTTTCAGGGAGGGGGCAGAGAGAGGGTCACAGAGAGAGGGGCGGATAGAGGGGGGACAGAGAGAGGGGGGCAGAGCGAGGGGGCAGTGAGAGGGAGGGCAGAGAGAGGGGGGCAGAGAGAGAGGGGCAGAGAGAGGGGGCAGAGAGAGGGGGCAGAGAGAGGGAACAGAGAGAATGGGGCAGAGTGAGGGGGGCAGAGAGAGGTGGACGGCGTGGGGAACAGCGAGGGGGGACAGAGAGAAGGATGGTGAAAGGGGGGCAGAGAGAGAGGAGGAGCAGAGATAGCGGGACATAGAGAGGGGGACAGAGCAAGGGGTGGACTGAAGAGAGAGAGTGGGTGTCAGAGTGAGGGGGTCAGAGAGAGAGGGTCAGATAGAGTTGGACAGCGAGAGAGGGACAGCGAGAGGGGGTGGACGGGCGGACAGAGGGAGGAATTGTCAGAAGCAGAGAGAGGGGGGCACAGAGTGTGACAGGGAGACGGGGAGAGTGAAAGGGGAACAGAGAGAGGAGGAGGAGCAGAGATAGGGGACAGGGAGAGGGGGGTCAGAGTGACAGGGTCAGAGAGAGGAGGTCAGAGAGTGGGGGACAGCGAGAGGGGGACAGCGAGAGCGGGACAGAGTGAGAGGGGTCAGAGAGAGAGGGTCAGAGAGAGGGGGACAGAGAGCGGGGGACAGAGGGGGGGACAGAGAGAAGGGGACAGAGAGGTGTGGTCAGAGAGAGTGGGGGACAGAGAGGGGGAGCAGAGAGAAAGGGACAGAGAGCTACAGAGAGAGGGGGAACACAGGGAGAGGGGGACAGACAGAGGGGGGACAGAGAGAGGGGGGACAGTGAAACAGGGTACAGAGAGATGGGGACAGAGGGTCAGCGCCAAAGAGAGTGTGGGGTAGTGAGCGATGGACAGAGAGAGGGGGACTGAAAGAGAGGGGACAGAGAGAGTGGGCACAGAGAGAGGGGGTAGAGAGAGAAGGGGGACAGAGAGGGGGACAGATGGAGGGTTACAGAGAGAGTGGGGACAGACAGAGGGGGGCAGAGAGAGTGGGTACAGAGAGATGGGGGACAGAGAGATGGGGGACAGAGAGAGTAGGGACAGAGAGAGTGGGGACAGGGGGAGGGGCGACAGAGAGAGTGGGGACAGAGAGTGGGGTAGACAGAGAAGGGGGACAGAGAGAGGGCGGACAGAGAGAGGTGGGGCCAGAGAGAGGGGGACAGAAAGAGGGGGACAGAGAGAGGGGGGACAGAGAAAGGAGGACAGAGAGAGGAGGGACAGAGAGAGTGGGGACAGAGAGAGTGGGGACGGGGGGTACAGAGAGAGGGGGACATAAAGAGGGGGACAGAGAGAGGGGAACAGAGGAAGGGGGAACAGAGAGATGAGTGACAAAGAGAGGAGGTCATAGGGGGGCAGAGAGAGAATTTCAGGGAGGGGGCAGAGAGAGCTCACAGAGAGAGGGGCGGAGAGAGGGGGGACAGAGAGAGGGGGGCAGAGAGAGGGGGCAGTGAGAGGGAGGGCAGAGAGAGGGGGCAGAGAGAGGGGGGCAGAGAGAGGGAGGCAGAGAGAGGGGGCAGAGAGGGGGTGCAGAGAGACGTGGACAGCGAGAGAGGTGGACAGCGAGAGGGATGTCTGAGAGAGGGGGACAGACTGAGACAGGGACAGAGAGAGGGGGCAGAGAGAGTGGGGACAGAGAGAGAGGTAGACAGAGAGTGAGGTGGACAGAGAGAGAGGGGGACAGAGAGAGTGGGGACAGAGAGAGGGGGGCAGAGTGAGACAGGGACAGAGAGTGATGGACAGAGAGAGGGGAAGAGCGGGGGACAGAGAGAGGCGACAGAGAGACAGTGGGACAGGAAGGGTGGACAGAGCGAGGGGGCAGAGATCGGGTGGCACAGAGAGAGGGATGGCAGAGAGAGAGGGGACAGACTTAGGGGGACAGAGAAACGTGAGGACGGGGGGCAGAGAGGGGAGACAGAGAGGTGGGGACAGAGAGAGTGGGAGACAGAGGGGGATAGGGAGAGGGCGGACAGAGAGAGAGGGATAGAGAGGGGGGGATAGAGAGCGCAGGGACAAAGAGAGTGGGGACAGAGAGTGGGGAGACAGAGAGATGGGGGTCAGAGAGACGGGGACAGAGAGACGGGGGACGGAGAGAGGGAGGACAGAGAGTGGAGGGGACAGAGAGAGTACGGGCAGAGAGAGGGGGGCAGAGAGAGGAGACAGAAAGAGGGGACAGAAAGAGGGTGCAGAAAGAGGGGGCAGAAAGAGGGGACTGAAAGATGGGTCAGAGATGTGGGGCAGACAGAGGGGCAGAGAGAGGTGCAGAGAGAGGGGAATATAGAAAGGAGAGACAGAGAGCGGGACAGAGAAACGGGGGACAGAGAGCGCGGGAACAGAGAGATGGGGATAGAGAGACGGGGGACAGAAAGAGGGGTGCAGAGAGGGGGCAGAGAGAGAGGGGACAGCGAGAGGGGCATAGAGAGGAGCGACTGAGAGGGGGACAGAGAAACGGGGGACAGAGAGCGCGGGAATAGAGAGATGGGGATAGGGAGACGGGGGACAGAGAGAGGGGTGCTGAGAGGGGGCAGAGAGAGGGGAGACAGAGAGAGGGGCAGAGAGAGGAGGGACAGAGAGGGGGACAGAGAGAGGGTGGACATAGAGCGCGGGAACATAGAGATGGGGATATAGAAAGGGGGGCAGAGAGAAAGGGGGAGAGAGAGCAGTGGGACAGAGAGCGGGGGACAGATAGGAGGGGGTCAGAGAGGAGCTGGACAGATAGAGAGGGACAGAGTGAGGGGGGCAGAGAGAGGGGGGCAGTGAGAGGGGGAATAGAGAGGGGAAATAGAGAGGGGGACAGAGAGGGGGGTCAGAGGAGTGGTGTGGAGAGGAGGGGACAGAGGGGGGACAGAGTGCGGGGAACAGAGTGCGGGGGACAGAGGCAGGGTGACAGAGCAAGGGGACAGAGAGAGAAGGGACAGAGTGAGGGGTGCAGAGAGAGCGGGGCAGTGAGATGGGGCGGAGAGAGGGGGAAATAGGGAGGGAGAAATAGAGAGGGAGAAATAGAGAGGGGGCAGAGAGAAGGGGGCCCGAGAGGGGGTAACAGAGAGGGGGGACAGAGAGAGCGGGACAGAGAGAGGGGGACAGAGAGAGAAGGGACAGAGAGAGAAGGGACAGAGAGAGGAGGAGAGAGAGAGCAGGAATAGAGAGAGAGAGACAAAGAGAGGGGAGACAGAAAGAGGGGCGACAAAGAGGGGGGACACAGAGCGAGGCACAGAGAGGCGGGGACGGAGAAAGATGGGACTGAGAGAGAGGGGAAAGAGAGAGTGGGCACAGAGAGAGGGAGGGTAGAGAGAGAGTAGGGGGAGAGAGAGGGGGAGAGATGGACGGGTACAGAGAGAGTGGGGACAGAGAGAGGGGGGCAGAGAGAGTGGGTACAGAGAGATGGGGAAGAGAGATGGGGGACAGGGAGAGTAGGGACAGAGAGAGTGGGGACAGGGGGAGGGGCGACAGAGAGAGTGGGGACAGAGAGGGGGGTAGAGAGATAAGGGGGACAGAGAAAACGCGGACAGAGAGAGGTGGGGCCAGAGAGAGGGGGACAGAAAGAGTGGGACAGAGAGAGGTGATCAGAGAGAGGATGAACAGAGAGAGTGGGGACAGAGAGAGTGGGGACGGGGGGGCACAGAGAGAGGGGGACATAAAGAGGGGGACAGAGAGAGGGGAACAGAGAAAGGCGGGAACAGAGAGATGAGTGACAAAGAGAGGAGGTCATGGGGGGCAGAGAGAGGGTTTCAGGGAGGGGGCAGAGAGAGGCACACAGAGAGAGGGGCGGAGAGAGGGGGACAGAGAGAGGGGGGAAGAGAGAGGGGGCAGTGAGAGGGAGGGCAGAGAGAGGGGGCAGAGAGGGGGGGGCAGAGAGAGGGAGGCAGAAAGAGGGGGCAGAGAGGGGGTGCAGAGAGAGGTGGACAGAGAGAGAGGTGTCAGAGAGATGGGGGACAGACTGAGACAGGGACAGAGAGAGGGGGGCAGAGAGAGTGGGGACAGAGAGAGTGGGGACAGAGAGAGGTGGACATAGAGAGAAGTAGACCGAGAGTGAGGTGGACAGAGAGAGAGGGGACAGAGAGAGGTGGACATAGAGAGAAGTAGACCGAGAGTGAGGTGGACAGAGAGAGAGGGGACAGAGAGTGAGGGACAGAGAGATGGGAAGAGCGGGGGACAGAGAGAGCCTACAGAGAGACAGTGGGCCAGGAAGGGTGGACAGAGCGAGGGGGCAGAGATCGGGTGAGACAGAGCGAGGGATGGCAGAGAGAGAGGGGACAGACTTAGGGGGACAGAGAGACGTGAGGACGGGGGGCAGAGAGGGGTGACATAGAGGTGGGGACAGAGAGAGTGGGAGACAGAGGGGGACAGGGAGAGGGCGGACAGAGAGAGGGGGATAGAGAGAGGGGGGATAGAGAGCGCAGGGACAGAGAGAGTGGGGACAGAGAGTGGGGGACAGAGAGAGGGGGGACAGAGAGAGGGGGACAGAGAGTGGGGGACAGAGAGAGGGGGGGCAGAGAGAGGGGCAGGAGAGAGAGAGGGGGACAGAGAGAGAGGGGGACAGAGAGAGGGGGACAGAGAGGGGGGACAGAGAGAGGGGCAGTAGAGAAAGGGGGTCAGCGAGACGGGGACAGGGAGAGAGGGGACAGAGAGAGGGGGGACAGAGAGAGGGGCAGGAGAGAGAGAGGGGGGACAGAAGGGTGGAAGAGAGGGGGAGACGGGGGTACAGGGAGAGAGTGACAGAGAGAGTGGGAGTCAAAGATTGGGGACAGAGAGAGGTGGACAGAGGGGGGTGGAGAATAAGAGGGAGGTGGCAAAGAGAGGGGGGTCAGAGAGAGAGGATCAGAGAGAGGGAGACTGGGGGGACAGAGGGAGACAGAAAGAGGGGGACAAAGAGAGGGAGACAGAGAGACAGGGGGACAGAGAGAAGGGGAGAGTGAGAGGGGGACAGATAGAGGGGCGAACAGAGAGGAAGGGGGACAGAGAGGAGGGGAGCAGAGAGCAGGGGGACAGAGCTAGGGGAGACCTAGTGAGAGGGGGCAGACAGGGGGGAAAAGAGATAGTGGGCGACAGAGAGGGAGGGAAAAGTGGGGTGTGGGGGAAAGAGATGGGGCAGAGAAAGAGGGACAGAAAGGGTCAGAGATAGGGAATAGAGATTGGGGGAGAGAGTGGGGAGCAATTGAGAGAGAGAGAGAGGGAGAGTGAGAGGGTGAGAGAGGGAGGGGGAGAAAGAGGGTGGAGAGAGGGGGAAAAAGAGGGGGAGAGAGAAAGAGGGAGAGGGAGAGAGGGGAGTGAGATGGCGGTGAGAGTGGGGGAAGATATTGGGAAGAGATTGGGGAAAGACAGCGAGGAGAGAGGGGAGAGTAAGAGGGGAAGAGAGGGAGGGAGTGAGAGAGGGAGGGTAAGAGAGGGGAGAGATTTAGGTGACAGAGTGAGGGAGAGAGTTAGTGAAGAGAGAGAGTGGAGAAAGTGATTGAGGTGTAGAGAGAGGGAGTGAGCGGGGTGGAGAGAGAGGGTAGAGAGAGGGAGTGATGGAGGCGTTTCGAGAGAGAGGGGAGAGAGGGGGAGAGAGAGGGGGAGTGAGTGAGAGAGAGAGTGGAGTGAGTGGGGGTGAGAGAGGGGAGAGTGAGATGGGGTGAGAGAGGGGATAGTGAGAGGGAGGGAGGGAGAAAGGGAGGGAGTGAGAGCCAGAGGGAGAGTGAGGTGACAGAGTCAGTGGATGGAGCTAGTGAAGCGCGAGAGATGGAGAGAAAGGGGTCGAGAGAGGAGGTGAGAAAGAGAGGGGAGGGAAAGGGGAGAGATAGAAAAAGGTGAGAGAGAGGGTGAGATGGGGGACAGAGGGGGAGAGACAGAGGGTGTGAAAGAGGGGGACAAGAGAGAGTGGGCGAGAGAGAGGGGGGTCGAGAGTGGGTTCAGAGAGAGAGGGTGAGAGAGAGGGGAGAGAGAGGGGGAGAGAGGGGGAGAGGGTGTTTGGGAGAGTGGGGGAGAGAGAGAGGTTGCCGTAACGGGAGAGAGAGGGGAGAGGGAGATGAGTGAGACAGAGGGTGTGAGAGGGGGTGTAAGAGAGGGGGTGAGAGAGCCGGAGAGAGAGAGCACGCGAGAGTGGGGCGAGGGAGAGGGGTGAGAGAGATGGGGTGAGAGAGAGGGGGTGAGAGAGTGGGGTGAGAGAGAAATGAGTGAGAGAGAGGGGTGAGAGAGAGGGGTCGGGGGAATTTTGGGGGTTGGGGAGAGAGTGGGGCAGAAAAAGGGGGGAGAGAAAGGGGGAGAGAAAGATGGTGAGTGAGATTGGGGGATAGAGTGGGGAGAGAGTGGGAGGCAGAGAGGGGGAAAGTGAGTGGGTGAGAGACGGAGGGGGAGAGAGGAGAGAAAGGGGAAAGAGAGAGAGGGGAGAAAGCTGGTGATGGGAGTGGGGGAAGAGAGTGTTGGAGAGAGTGGGAAAAGACAGTGTTGGAGAGAGGAGAGAGTGAGGGGGTAGAGTGGGAGGAAGTGAGAGATGGAGAGGAGAGATTTAGGTGACAGAATGGGGAGAGAGTTAGTGAACAGAGAAAGGGGGAGTGAGAATGAGGGGTACAGAGAGGGGGTGAGCGGGATAGTGAGAGAGGGGTGAGAGAGGGCCGTTGAGAGAGGGGGGACAGGGGGGGGGCAGTGTGGGGGGAGAGACAGGGGAGAGTGGGGGACAGAGACGATAGTGAGTGATAGGGTGAGAGACGGAAGGAGGGAGTGAGAGAGGGAGGGAGAGTGAGGTGACAGAGTGAAAAGAGAGAGAGAGGGCAGCGTGAGGGGTAGAGAGAGAGGGGCTAGAGAGAGAGGAGGCAAGGGGTGAGAGAGGGAGAGGGAGAGAGGGGGTGTGGGGAGAGTGGGTGGAGATAGATCGAGAATCGTGGGGAGAGAGGGGGTAGAGAGAGAGAGGCAATAGAGAGAGAGGGAGTAGAGAGTGGGGGCAGAGAGCGGAGGGATAAAGAGGGGAGAGTGAGAGGGGAGAGTGAGGGGGGAGAGTGAGGGGTATAGTGAGGGGGTAGAGTGAGGGGGAGAGTGAGGGGGTGAGAGAGAGAGGTAGAGGGAGGGAGAGAGGGGGTTGATAGAGCGGGGTGAGAGAGCGGGGTGAGAGAGTGGGGGTGAGGGAGCGGGGATAGAGAGTGTGGGGAGAGAAAGAGGGAGGAGACGGGGAGACAGGGTGGAGGGTGAGAAAGCAGGGGTGAGGGAGCGGGGATAGAGAGTGTGGGGAGAGAGAGAGGGGAGACAGGGGGAGAGAGGGTGGAGACAGTGGGGTGGAGAGAGTGGGGTGGAGAGAGGGGGAAGAGAGAAGGGCAGAGAGAGGGTGGGAGAGAGGGGGAGAGAGAAGTGGGAGAGAGAGATGGTAGAGAGACAGGAGAGGGGGGGGAAGAGACAGGAGAGTGGGAGGAAGAGGGGGAGAGAGAGAGAGGGAGGGAGAGGGAGACACAGGAGGACAGAATGGGGGTGAGGGATGGGGGAGAAAGAGCGGGAAGAGATCGAGGGAGGGGGGAGGGAGAGAGGGGAGAGAGAGGGGGGAGAGAGAGGTGGAGAGAGGGGAAGGGGGAAAAGGGGGTAGAGAGGGGGGAGAGAGAGGGGGAGAGAGGGGGGAAGAAAGGGGGAGAGGGGGTGAAAGAGGGGGAGGGGGGAGAGGGGGGTGGAGAGAGGGGGAGAGAGAGGGAGAGAGAGGGGGTGAGAGATGGGGGAGAGAGGGGGGAGAGACGGGGGAGAGAGAGGAGAGTGAGTGGGGAGAGAGAGGAAGAGAGAGAGAGAAGAGACAGTGGGGAGAGAGTGGCGAGAGAGTATGGAGCTAGAAAGGGGGTGAGGGAGGAAATTATGGGGAAAGAGATTGGGAGAGAGTCGGGAAGAGACGGGAAGAGAGTTGGGGAGAAAGAGGCAGGGAGAGAGAGGTGGGGAGAGAGAGACGGAAGAGAGACGGGGAGGGGGAGAGAGGGGGCGAGAGGAGGGGAGAGAATGGGCAGAGACAGAGAGGGAGGTAGTGGGCGTGGTGAGGGGGTGAGAGATGGGGGAGAGGGGGAGAGAGATGGGTGGAGAGTGATGTGGAGAGAGAGATGGGTGGAGAAAGATGGGTGGAGAGAGAGGGTGAGGGAGAGGAGGCGAGAGAGAGGGGATGAGAGAGATGGGCAACAGAGATGAGGCAAGAGAGGGCAAGAGAGGGGTCGAGAGAGGGGGAGAGAGAGGGGGATCGAGAGGGGGAGAGAGCGAGAGAGGGGAGAGAGTGGGGAAGAGAAGTGAGTGAGTGGGGGAGAGTGAGAGGGAGGAAGGGAGAGAGAGGGAGGGTGTGAGAGAGGGAGGGAGAAGAGGTGACAGAGTAAGGGGAGAGATGTAGTGAAGTGAGAGAGATGGGGAGAGAGGGGGTAGAGAGAGGGGGTGAGCGAAGGAGGGGCGGGAGAGGGGAGTTAGAGTGGGCAAGATAGAGGGGAGACGGAGATCAGAGGGGGCAAGAAAGAGGAGCTAGAGAGAGGGGGCGAGAGAGATTGGGTAGAGAGAGGAGAGAGAGTGAGAGAGGAGGTGAGGGGGGAGAGAGAGGGGGAGAGAGAGGGGAGAAAGAGGGGGAGAGTGTGGGGATAGAGAGGGGGAGGGAGAGAGAGTTGGGTAGAGGGGGGAGAGAGGAGGGTTGAGAGGTGGGAGAGGGGGCAGAGAGAGTAGAGAGCGGGGGAGAATGTGGGAGGAGAGAGAGGGTGAGAGAGAGAGGCGAGAGAGAGGAGGCTAGAGCGGGGAGAGAAAGGGAAGAGAAGGGGTGTGAAAGGGGGAGCGAAAGAAGGAGAGAGAGTTTTGGGACAGAGAGGAGGGGAGAGGGGGAGAGAGAGAGGGTGAGAGAGGCTGAGTGCAGAGAGAGTGGGGGCAGACAGAGTGGGGGGAAAAGTGGGTGTGAGACTGGGGGAGAGAGAGAGAGTGTGGGGAGAGTGGGGAGACAGAGTGGGGGGACAGAGTGGGGAGAGAGTGGGGGGAGAGTGGGGGAGAATGGGGAGGGAGAGTGTTAGGGAGGGAGGAAGAAAGAGGGAGCAAGTTAGGTGACAGAGTGAGGGAGGGAGTTAGTGAAGAGAGAGGGGAGAGAAAGAGAGAGAGGGTAGAGAGGGGGGTGAGAGAAAGGTGTAGAGAGAGACGGTAGAGAGAGAGGGGAGAGAGATGGGGAGAGAGAGGGGAGAAAGGGGGGCAAGAGAGAGTGGGAGAGAGGAGGGGAAAGATGGTGAGAGAGAGGGCGAGAGAGGGGTGTGGAGAGAGGGTGGAGCGAGAACGAGTCATGGAGAGAGGGGGAAGAGAGAGGAGGTAGACCGAGATAGAGACTGGGGAAGAGAGATGGGGAGAGGGGAGGGGGGAGAGTGAGGGGGAGAGAGGGTGAAGACAGATGGGGAGAGAGAAGGGGAGAGGGGGGAGAGAGGGGGAGAAAGAGAGGGGGTGGAAGGAGGGAAGTGGAGAGGGGGAGTGTGGGTGTGAGCGAGGGGAGAGAGAGAGTGAGAGGTAGAGAGTGGGTGAGAGAGAGAGAGGTGTAGAGAGAGGGGTTGAGAAAGAGACGGTAGGGAGAGAGAGTGGGAGAGAGGAGGGGAAACATGGTGAGAGAGGGGGCGCGAGAGGGGTGAGGAGAGAGCGGGGAGTGAGAGAGAGAGCCGTGGAGAGGGGGGAAGAGAGAGGAGGTAGAGCGAGATAGATACTGGGGAAGAGAGATAGGGAGAGGGGAGAGGGGGAAGAGAGACGCGGTAGAGCGAGATTGATACTGGGGAAGAGAGTTAGGGAGAGGGGAGGGGGAAGAGAGAGGTGGAGAGAGGGTGAAGAGAGAGGGGGCGAGAAGGGGAAAAAGAGAGGGCGTGGAGGGAAGGAAGTGGAGAGGGGGAGTGTGGGTGTGAGCGAGGGGGAGAGAGAGGGGATTGAGTGGGGAAATAGAGGATCGTGAGTGACAGGGTGAGAGAGAGAGGGAGGACGAGAGGGAGGGAGTGAGAGATGGAGGCAGAGTGAGGTGACAGAGTGAGGGGAGAGAGAGAAGACAGAGAGAGGTGCAGAGAGAGAGGGACGAGAGACGGAGGGTGAAAGAAGGGATGGAGATGAGGCAAGGGAGAAGGCGCAAGGGAGAGGGGAAAGAGTCAAAGAGAGAGGGGGAGAGAGACAGGCGACAGAGAGGGGGCAAGGGAGGGGGAGAGAGAGTGGACAGGGGAGGGGGGAGAGAGAGATGGGGAGATAGAGAGGCAGTAGAGAGTGAGAGGGGGAGAGGTGGGCAGAGAGCGGGCGAGAAAGAGGGGGAAGAGAAATGGGGAGAGTGAGGAGTGTGAGAGAGCGGAGGTGAGAGAGCAGGGGAGAGTGAGGGGGTGAGAGAGCATGGGAGAATGAGGGGGTGAGAGAGAGAGGGGGAGAGAGTGGGGAGAGAGAAGGGGTGACAGACTGGGGGAAAGAGGGGGAGAGGGGGAGATAGAGTGGGAGAGGGGGCAGAGAACTGGATGAGAAAGAGGGGGAGAGAGTGAGCGGAAGAGAGTGAGGGGGAGAGAGGCAGAGGGAGAGAGGAATGGGGAGAGAGGGATGGGGAGAGAGGGAAGGGGAGAGAGGGAAGGGGAGAGAGGTGGGGAGAGAGGTGGGGAGAGAGATGGGGAGATAGATGGGGAGATAGACGGGGAGAGAGATGGGGAGAGAGATGGGGAGAGAGTTGGGGAGAGTGGGGAGAGAGTGGGGAAAGAGAATGGGGAGAGAGATTGGGAGAGAAAGTGGGGAGAGAAAGTGGGGGAAGAAAGTGGGGGGGAGAGAGATTGTGGAGAGAGAGTGGGGGAGAGTGTGGCCGGTGAGAGTCGGGGGGAGACAGTGGGGAGGGAGAGGGTTAGGGAGGGAGTGAGTGAGAGAGAGAGAGAGGGGAGACAGTTAGGTGACAGGGTGTGGGCGAGAGTTAGTGAAGAGAAAGAGAGAGGGGGAGAGAGAGTGAGGGGTAGAGAGACGGGGTGAGAGAGACAGTATAGAGAGATGAGGAAAGAGGCGGTGAGAGAAGGAGAGAGGGAGAAAAGGGTAGAGAGGGGGACAGAGCGGGAGAGCGATGGGGAGATTGAAAGGGATAAGAAGATAGAGAGAGGGTAGAGGGAGAGAAGTAAAGAGACGGGGGAGTGTGTGTTTGAGTAAGGGGAGCGAGAGGGGGCAGTGAGTGGTGGAGAAGAACGATAGTGAATGACAGGGTGAGAGAGGGAGGAAGGGAGAGAGGGAGGGAGTGAGAGAGGGAAGGAAAGCGAGGTGACAGAGTGAGGTGAGAGAGAGGGGCAGAGAGAGGGTCAGAGAGAGAGGCGAAAGAGAGGAGGGAGAGGAGGCAAGAGAGAAGGGTAGTGAGGGAAGAGAGAGGTGGAGAGAGAGAGGGGGGAGACAGAGGGGGGAAAGAGAGTGGGGAGAGAGAGGGAGAGAGTGTGCAGGAGAGAGGGGCAGAGAGCGGGGGAGAAAGAGGGGGAGAGAGAGGTGGAGAGTTGGGGGAGAGTGAGGGGGAGAGTGAGGGGGGCTGAGAGAGAGAGAGGGAGAGAGTGGCGAGAGAGAGAGGGGGAGACAGACTGGGAGAAAGAGGGGGAAAGGGGGCAGAGAACGGGGCGAGAAAGAGAGGGAGAGAGTGAGGGGGAGAGAGTGAAGGGGTAAGAGAGTGAGGGGGAGAGGGAGGGGGAGAGGGGGGGAGAGAGGGGAGAGAGAGAGGGGGAGAGAGAGAGGGGAGAAAGAGAGAGGGGAGAAAGAGAGAGGGAGAGAGAGGGGGCAGAGAGAGTGGGAGAGAGAGAGGGGAGAGAGAGAGGAGGGGGGGAGAGAGAGGGGCGACTGAGAGAGGGGGAGAGAGAGTAGGAGAGAGAGGGGGAGAGAAAGAGGGGGAGAGAGGGGGAGACGGGGAAGTGAGAGGGGAGGGTGAGGAAGGGGGAGACGGTGTGGGGAGAGAGGGGGAAAGAAAGGGGGTGAGGGAAAGAGAGCGGGAAGAGAGAGAGGGAGAGCGGGGGGTCAAGTGAGGGGGTCCAGTGAGGGGTTAGATTGAGAGGGTTTGAATGAGCGGGATTAAGAGGGGGAGAGAGAGGAGGAGAAAGAGGAGGAGAGAGACGGGGTGTGAGGGGGAGAGAGAAGTGAGAGAGGGGAGGGGGAGAGAAGGGGAGAAAGGGGGGAGAGAGAGGGCGAGAGTAGGGTAGAGGAGGGAGAAAATGGCAGAGAGGGGAGAGTGGGGGAGAGACGCGGGAGAGACGCGGGAGAGAGAGAGGGTATAGACAATGGGATGTCGAGAGAGTGGGTCGAGTGAGGGGGACCACGTGAGACGGGGTTGAGTGACGAGTTCGAGTGAAGGGCTCGAGTGAGGGGGGTTGAGTGAGGGGGGTCGAGTGAGGGAACTGAGAGAGGGGGTCAAGAGAGGGGGTTTCAGAGAGGGGGAAAAGAGGGGGAGAGAGGGGATCAAGAGAGGGGGAAAGAGAGGGGGAGAGAGGGGATCAAGTGAGAGAGAGGTCGAGGGCGTGGGAGAGAGAGGGGGTTCAAGTGAAGCGGTTTGAGTGAATGGGCCATGAGGTGGGGTCGAAAGAGGCGGGTCGTGAGAGGGTGTCGAGAGATGGTGTAAAGTGAGAGGGTTTGAAAGAGGGGAGGTCGAGAGAGGGGTATAAAGAGAGAGGGATGTCAAGTGAGAGGGAGAGGGGGGTAGAGGGGGGCAGAGAAAGGGGGAGAGAGGGGAGGAGAGAGACTGGGAGAGCGATGGGGGTGATAGAGGGAGAGACAGGATTAGTGAGAGGGGGAGGGGGAGAAAGGGGAGAGGGAGTATGGAGAGAGGGGAACAGAAAGTGGGTGAGTGGGGAGAGAGAGTGCTTTCTGAGAGGGGGAACAGAGAAGGGGAGAGAGGGGTGAGAGAGGGACTCGAGAGAGGGGGAGTCGAGAGAGGGGGTGGAGTGAGGGGGTTGAGAGAGAGGGAGAGATGGAGGAGGGGGAAAGGGGGTGGAGGGGGGATAGAGGGGTTAGGAGAGTGAGAGGGAGGCGAGAGAGGGTGTCGAGAGAGGGAGTTGAGAGAGGGGGTCGAGTGAGGGGTTTGAGAGGGGGAGAGATGGGGGGGGAAAGAGAGTGGGGAGAGAGGGGGTGGAGAAAGGTGGGTAGAGAGAGAAGGGTTGAGAGCGCGGGGTCGAGAGAGGGAGTCGAGAGAGGGGGTTGATTGAAGGGGTCAAGTGAGGGTGTCGAGAGAGTGGATCGAGAAAATGGGGGAGAGAGAGGGAGAGAGGGGTGAGAGAGAGGGGTGAGGTGGGGAGAGAGAGAGGAAAGAGAGGGGGGTTGAGAGAAGGGGTCGAGAGAGGGAGGTCGAGAGAGGATGTCGAGAAAGGGGGTCGAGAGAAGTTGTGACAGAGGGTGTCACAGAGGGGGTGAGAGAGGGGGTGAGAGAGAGGTGTGAGAGAGGGGTGAGAGAATGGGGTAAGGCGGGGAGAGAGCGGAGAAAGTGGGGAGAGAGCGCGGAGAGAGAGAGGGGGCAGAGAGAGGGGGAGAAAGTGATAGAGAAGGGAGAGGGATTGAAGGGAGAAAGAGTGTAGGGGGTAGTGTAATTTTTAAATGATTAGCTGCATTTTAGTCTTTTCTACCTTAGAGTAAACACAAGCAGACTTTCGAAACTGTTGCCGGACCTCCCCCATGTTTATATGAATGAAACAACTGTAACAGCTTTCCTCGATAGTTGAGAGTCCGCCCTTAACCACAGTTGGACAACATCATCCATATAAGGAAAGAACGGGAAGATCAAACGCTGATTGGCCAAGTGAATAACAAAATAATCGCAGGCACCAGAACACAAATAAGGAAAACAGTGGGGAACACTAGCACCCATTGATCAAGACAGCAGTAGGAGACCCAGCCCACATATACATGTGTATAATGCGTGGAGATTACTATGCTTGTGTGTGTTTACCTTTGGGAACAACTCCCGACTTTGCAAAGTTGAATGAAAAAGTTTTGGACAGACTCCTCCGTGTCTTTGTTCCTGGGAAGGGAAATAAAAAGTGCCGGAGATGGGGCCGGACAGCCACTATTCTCGCACAATTGGGGGCTCGTCCGGGATGAAATAATTATTGCCGGGGGGGGGGGGGCAGTCTCTTCGGCTCACGGATCAAGCCTGATTACAACAAAGACGCGTCTAGTATATATTTATACTTCTCACTGATCAGCTTGGTCCGTCGGCCGTCGGCCAAGAGAGGACGTGACCCGGCTCATTTAAAAATAATTATGAATCCTGGAAAAGGAACACACGGACGAGTGCTGGGACGACCGGTTAGTGACTATACACGGGGGTACACACATTTAAAAAGGCCAGACAACTCCGTGCACGGATCAAGGTAAGAGATTCTTTTGTTCTTCCTTGTTGGCCGCGTGGTTTTGACGGTCATCTGTGAAAACGCTTTGGGCGTTTAAGACCAGGACCGAAGATAAACCACGGGAAATTGTGGTTTTGATGGTCATCTGTGAAAATGCTTTGGGCGTTTAAGACCAGGACCGAAGATAGACCATGGGAAATTGGACTTCTAGATTTACTAAGGAAAAGTCAGGGAAGACTGCAAATGGGAAAGAAATACCCCCCGATAGTCCATTAGGTCGGAAGTTAAGTCTATGGACGGACAGTAGTAGAACGAAGGACTTAAAGAAAGAGACCATGATAAAATATTGTTGTTTTATATGGACCAAAGAACCTATCCACGCCCGCTCGGTAGTTTGGCCCGAGTATGGGTCTGATGAAGACTGGGTGTGTCATATCCTAAATGTATATGATAACAGAAAACAACCGTTTGACCCAGAGGAGAGCAAATATGCCGCTGACTGGTTGGCGGGCGACGGCGAGAGTCCAATGCGTCTCTATCCTCTGATTCCCCAAACAGACCCGAGGAAGCCCCAGAAGTCTTGGGACATCCTCACCGACGGTTTGCCACCGTCTTCCCCGCCCCCGTATATACCACCCGCGCACGACCAGGCGTCCAGCGCGGACCTCCCTCCTGCGACGGATAATTCCGTGTCCCAGCAGGCTACGACCAGTGATGAAGGGACTGCTGGGGGGGGGGGCACAGGAGGGGGCGCAGAACTCACCCCAGGCACTAGGAAATCAGTCCGACTCGAGATACGGAGAGGTCGAGAAGAGGGATTGAGAGCTGGGAGGAGTGACAATATTGAACAGCTGAACCCCTTACGAGAGGTGCCGTTTGGGAATGAACGGACCGGGTTCATAGTACAACCTTTAAATTCTGGGGATATCCGGCAACTCCGTAATGAACTACCTCGTCTACTGGACGACCCCGTCAGTGTGGGAATACAACTGGACCAATTTCTGGGGCCCAGTATATACACATGGGCTGAACTGCAGGCCATGATGAGAATACTATTTAATTACGATGAAATAGTTATGATCCGGAATAGTGCAATGGCCATTTGGGATAGGGAGCATCAGGACGGCCCTCAGCGTGGAGAGCAGAAGTACCCCTTAGAGGACCCCCGGTGGGATCATAACGACGCGGGGGGACGGGCCAATATGACAGACCTCAGAAGGCTTATAATCAGGGGGATCCAAACCTGCGTGCCCAAACAGCGGAATTTAGCAAAAGCATTTGAAGTTGGACAGAAAAAGGATGAATCCCCGAGTGAGTTTTTAGACCGTTTGCGGGAGTCCATGCGAAAGTTTTCAGGTTTAGACCCGATGGGGAAATAGGCAAGAGCATGCTTAAGATGCACTTTGTGACTAAGTCATGGCCTGACATTCAGAAGAAATTACAGAAAGTGGAGGATTGGGCTGAAAAGGATGTTGCAGAATTATTACGGGATGCACAGAAGGTGTACTTTCAGAGGGATGGAATAAGGGAGAAACATAAGACAAAAATGATGGTGGCAGCCGTACGGGAAGCTTGTAAGTCCACCGGAATGGGGGAGGGAGATTATGGGGTGGAAAGAGGAATGTCGAAGAAAAGTTGGAGAGGGAGAGAAGCGAGATGGGGCAGAAGTGAGAGAGGAGAATCTTATGGAATTGAGCGCCCTCAGAAGGCCGGATGTTACCATTGCGGGAAACTGGGACACTTCAAAAGGGATTGTCCCGAGTTTAAAAGGGAAAGAGAAGGGATGCATGAAATGGAGTGTGAACAAATGGATTAGGGAAGTCAGGGGAGGATTGGAACAGGGGCCTACCAAGAACCCCTGGTATATTGACGGGTGGGCCCATTTAGACAATATGTTACCTTCTTAGTTGACACAGGCGCTGGCAGGTCCTCAATTCCCCTCCATCCGAGGGGGGTTGGCTTCCAAGCTAAAACATTAAACATTTCAGGAGTTAAGGGTGGGGTTTTTAATGCGAAAATATTCGAACCACAACCCTTGCGGCTGGAGGAGGAGGAGCTCCAGGTGGAACTCCTTCACCTCCCCCATCTTCCCTATGGGTTGTTGGGACGGGATTTGAAAGTCCGTTTCGGATTGCGAATAGAAGTGGGAGAAGAGGAAGAATTAGCCGTTACCATGTCATACCTTAGTGAGTCCCGATTGACAGAGATAGACCCTAGGGTTTGGGTCGCCAAAGGGAACCGGGGAGGACTCGCAATTCGACCTGTGGAGGTAAAATTAAAGCCCCAGAGCCCGGACGTCAGAGTGCGCCAATACCCCATCTCTTGGGAAGGGAGGCAGGGCCTGAAGACAGTTATGGAAGACCTAATAAAAGATGGATTGGTAGAGCCCTGTAT
Source organism: Chiloscyllium punctatum (assembly GCF_047496795.1). Lineage (NCBI taxonomy): Eukaryota > Metazoa > Chordata > Chondrichthyes > Orectolobiformes > Hemiscylliidae > Chiloscyllium > Chiloscyllium punctatum. Next base: position 106,547,528 of record NC_092752.1, read on the forward strand.
GTCACGATACAATTCCCCCATCCTGCCGGTCCGGAAGTCGGATGGGAGCTACCGAATGGTCCAAGACCTAAGGGAAGTAAATAAAATTGTCCAAGTACGGCACCCTGTGGTACCGAACACGTACACTATTCTGGGGCGAATCCCCCCGGACCACGGCTGGTTTAGTGTTATAGACTTAAAGGATGCCTTCTGGGCGTGTCCCCTGGACAAGTACAGTCGGGATCTTTTTGCTTTTGAATGGGAGGATCCTGATACTGGCAGAAAACAACAGTACAGGTGGACCGTACTCCCCCAAGGATTCACTGAGTCCCCGACTCTGTTCGGGCAGATTCTGGAACAATTATTGGAGGGACTAACCTTGTTCCTGGCCCTTAAGCTTATACAAAACGTGGACGATCACCTTATATCCGGACCAGCGGAGGAGGACGTCCTACTTGGGACTAATGCCCTGTTAAATTACCTAGCTGAGAAGGGGTTAAGAGTGAGTCAGAAGAAGCTCCAATATGTCGAGAAAGAGGTTAAGTACCTAGGACACTTGATAAGCCAGGGACAGAAACGAATAAGTCCGGAAAGAGTGCGGGCAATAATCGAACTAGGCCTCCCAACGACCAAGAGGGAGTTGTGGAAGTTGTTGGGACTCTTAGGCTATTGTCGGTTATGGATAGACGACTATGCCCCCCTTACTAAAGACTTGTACCTAAAACTCATTGAGGAGGCACCCAACAGAATAAAATGGGAGGAGGAGGAGAAAAAGTTAATTGAAATCCTAAAAGGAAAATTGATGGCCGCACCTGTTTTAAGCTTGCCGGATTTTAGTCAGACATTTCGCCTCTTTGTGAACTCCAGAAAGGGAACCGCTCTTAGAGTATTGACCCAGGACTGGGGGGGGGGGGGGGGGGGGGGAAGGAAGCCCGTGGCTTTCCTGTCAAAAATTCTGGATCCAGTCTCCCGAGGGTGGCCGGAGTGTGTCCAAGCGGTGGCAGCCACGGCAAAGCTGGTAGAGGAAAGCAGGAATTTGACTTTCGGGGCCCCCTTGACAGTCACTACTCCCCACCAGGTTAGAACTATCCTGAATCAGAAGGCCGGGAGGTGGCTGACTGACTCGAGAATTCTGAAATATGAAGCCATATTGTTAGACCGAGAAGACCTCCGAATAGAAGTCGGGGGCTGCCAGAACCCGGCGGACTTTCTTTGGAAAGGGGAAGGGGAGGAGGAACTGGAACACTGCTGTTCAGACATAATAGAGTACCAGAGTAAAGTGAGGGAAGATCTTAGTGATACCCCCTTACATGCAGGAAGGCGGTGGTACATTGATGGGTCCTCTCGAGTGATAGATGGGAAGAGACACAACGGTTATGCAGTCATTTTTGAGACTGGTTGGGAATTAGTGGAAAGTGGACGGCTACCGAATGCCTGGTCGGCACAAACGTGCGAATTGTACGCCTTGCACCAGGCTCTGAGGAATTTAATGGGAATAGCCGGGACAATCTACACTGACTCTAAGTATGCCTTTGGGGTAGTACACACCTTTGGGAAGATCTGGAAAGAAAGGGGAATGATAAAAAAGTAGAGGAAAGGAGTTCGTCCACGAGGAACTAGTAGCCATGATCTTGGAGGATTTGTTGCTGCCACAAGAGATTGCTGTAGTACATGTGAAAGGACACCAGAAAGACGATAAAATAGAGACCCTGGGGAATCAATTGGCAGATGAACAGGCAAAATTGGCTGGGATGGGGAAGGAAGTAATAAACTGCCTGGTAAGGATTCCACAGATATCCGAAATTACCGAATTGCCCACGTTTACTGACAAAGAAGAAACTCTTCTCGCGTCTCTGGGGGGTACAAAGGATAGGGAAGGCAAGTGGACCTTACCCGATGGCCGCCAGCTACTAAATCGACCGTTGACGCGGGTCATTATTGCCCGTTTACACCAAGGGGGTCACTGGCGCGCCCAGGCACTGTGTGATGCCTTCCTGCGCCGATATGCGCACCCTGGTCTGTACACGGTAGCCAAGCAGGTCACAGGAGATTGCATAACATGTCGAAAGATTAACAAAAGGGGGCTGCGGCAGCATGCACGACAAGGGGGTAGGAGTCCGGCCAAAAGGCCGTTGAGTATGTTCAGGTAGATTACACTGAGCTCCCCCCCATAGGTCGTCTGAAGTATCTATTAGTAGTGGTAGATCACCTGACAGGATGGTTGGAAGCTTTCCCCACTACCACGGCAACGGCAACTCAGGTTAGCAAGATTCTACTCGAGCAAATCATCCAACGATTTGGGCTACCCCGCGCTATTGACTCTGACCAGGGGAGCCACTTCACCTCGACCGTCCTCCAGAATGTAGTGCAAGCAATGGGGATTGACTGGGATTTGCACACCCCCTGGCATCCCTCCTCCTCCGGCAAGGTCGAAAGAATGAACCAGACCATCAAAAAGCAGCTAACCAAGCTCACTAGTGAAATCGGCCTGCCTTGGACCAAATGCCTACGCCTTGCCCTGTTACAAATTCGCACCCAGCCAAGGCGGGATTTGGGCGTCTCCCCTTTCGAAATGTTATTTGGCCTCCCGTTCCATGGGCCGAAGGGGGAACCTCCTGTATGCGAGTCTCGGGATATGTTTGTGCAAAAATATGTGGTGGCTCTGGGGTCTGCTCTATCTCGTTTATGCCAACAGGGACTTTTGGCACAGACGCCGCCCCTCGAGTTTGCGGTGCACACCGTCAAGCCGGGTCAGTGGGTCCTGATTAAAAGCTGGAAGCAACGTACCCTCGAACCAACTTGGGACGGTCCCTTCCTGGTACTTTTGACGACCGAAACGGCTGTCCGTACGGCCGAAAAGGGCTGGACACATTACACTCGAGTCAAGGGACCAGTGCCACAACCGACGGAGGACGAACGAACCTCTCTGACAACGGCATCTAAGGAACAGAGACCCTGAGAACGATCTAATCGGACTTTGGCGAATCTAAAGGAACTGTGCCCTCGGGCTACGGGTGTCACGGAAAAAAAAATGCGGTCAATCGTATTGTTAACTTGCTATGCCATTATCCTTGGGTTGAGTCATAGTGTGCGTGTTACCCAATTTGGCGTCCGGATGAAACAAATAGAGGACCGACAGTGGTTCACCATCTCCGTGCTTGCCAACCAATCAACACAGACATTTAGCTTAGACCTATGTGAGTTGGTGCCCTGTAGGACTAAATGTCAACTGAACCAAACTAAGCAGAATCTAGAGAGAGAAAGGGGATTCCAGGGTCAGACGTTAGTATTACAATTGTATGGTCGGGAAGGCCTAAGTAGGCTTCCAGCCCTCCAGGATATGGTGTCAGTTGTCCGTGATCCCATCACCCCCGGACGAGATTGTGGGCAGAATCAGTGCACTTCGCTCTATCTGACCATAAAGAACTTGGAAAAGAACGAGGCGAGCCTTAATAGAACAATACTGGGTATTAGAGTTGGGGGCCAGGCAGGATGGGGGAGGATGCAGCTGTGCTGCACGTATATCACGGTCATTGAAGCTGAGTCTGGGGGCTCATCCACCACTGATAAGCAGGAAAAGATTAGAATAATTGAGACGACGGATTTGGAAAAGACCTTTGAAATAGAAACGGGATACGGGGAGGCGAATGCCTGGATGGAATGGGTCAAATATACTGTGAGGAGCATGAAAAAGAGTGATTGCTACGCATGCACGAGTGCCCGCCCTAACCCTCAGGTGGTCCCAGATGGGAGAAACACCCACGAGCCATGGACTGCATGATAAGGCTGTACCAGGACCGAGAGGCCTGGAACGACCCCACTTGTCGACCCTTGAGTTTGAAGTTTCCCCCCGTCAGGTCTGAGGGGGCGCCCCGCCCGCCATCATTCTCAGGGGTAACGGGTACGCACCAGGCCTGCGTCTCTCGGACGGGACTACAGTGGGACGACGATGTGGGGACATTTTACAAGTGCAGCGGATCAATTCGGCTGGTCAATGAAACTACCGGGGGCGGGAATTACTCCCACATTCATGTGCCTAGGGCGGACCTCTGGTGGTACTGTGGTGGGAGGGTTCTGCGACCGACCCTGCCCCAAAAATGGACGGGCACTTGTGCGATCGTTCAATTGGCCATCCCATTCACTCTGGTATTCGAAAAACAGGAGCAACCCCGTTCTAGTGGAAGAACTGAGAGAGCTTTGGAGACCTCTTTCGATGATAACATATATTTAGATGCCATAGGGGTCCCCAGGGGTGTTCCTGACGAATTCAAGGCTAGGAACCAGATAGCGGCGGCTTTTGAGCTGTCACTGTTCTGGTGGGTGACTATCAATAAGAATGTGGATTGGATTAATTATATTTACTACAATCAGCAGAAGTTCATTAATTATACCCGGGATGCAGTGAAAGGAATAGCAGAACAACTGGACGCCACTAGTCGGATGGCGTGGGAAAATAGGTTGGCCTTAGACATGATGTTGGCAGAGAAGTGGGGTGTTTGTGTCATGATAGGCACTCAGTGCTGCACTTTCATCCCCAACAACACAGCCCCTGATTGGTCCATCACCCGTGCCCTGGATGGACTAACCGCATTGGCGGACGAACTGGCCGAAAACTCGGGCATCGACTCTGGCCTCACGGACTGGTTGGAAGCTTGGTTCGGTAAATGGACGGGGGTGGTCGTTCCCTTTCTTGTCTCATGTATAGTGGTGGCAGGGGTACTCACTGCCCTTGGGTGTTGCGTTATTCCCTGTGTCCGGGGATTAACTCAACGACTGATCGAAACCGCCCTTACTAAGAAGGATGTTCCCTATGGGCAGGTTGAACGAATAAATCTCGAGATGGAACAACGTGAATCCCTCTTGGGCGGGGGTAGTATTAGAGAAGGGCAGTTTGATGAACAAACTCGGAAGTTATTAAATGCCCTGGAGAAGAAACTTACGGTTGAAAAATTACAGGCCGTAAGAAAAGACACGGGGGATTTGTAGGGGGTAGTGTAATTTTTAAACAGTTAGCTGCCTTTTAGTCTTTTCTACCTCATAGTGAACACAAGCATGTAGGGGGTAGACGGTTAGCTGCCTTTTAGTCTTTTCTACCTCATAGTGAACACAAGCAGACACTCGAAACTGTTGCCGGACCTCCCCCACGTTTATATGAATGAAACAGTTGTAACAGCTTTCCTCGATAGTTGAGAGACCGCCCTTAACCACAGTTGTACAACATCATCCATATAAGGGAAGAACGGGAAGCTCAAACACTAATTGGCCAAGTGAATAACAAAATAATCGCAGGCACCAGAACCCAAATAAGGAAAATAGTGGGGAATCCGAGCACTCGTTGGTCAAGGCAGCAGTAGTCGACCCAGCCCACATATACATGTATATAATGCGTGGAGATTACTATGCTTGTGTGTGTGTACCTTTGGGAACAGCACCCGACTTTGCAAAGTTGAATGAAAAAGTTTTGGACAGACTCCTCCGTGTCTTTGTTCCTGGGAAGGGAAATAAAAAGTGCCGTAGATGGGGCTGGATTGCCACTTATCTCGCACAATGGGTTTGGGGAGGGGGCCGCGTTGGACGGGGTTGGGGAAGGAGGCGGTGTTGGACAAGGTTAGGTAGAGGGGCAGTGTTGGACTGTGTTGCAGGGAGGGGGCGATGTTGGACGGGGTTGGGGAGGGTGCAGTGTTGGACGCGATTTTGGGAGGGTGTGGTGTAAGACTGTGATGGTGAGGAGGCGATATTGGACAGTGTTGGGGCGGGGGCGGTGTTGGACGGGTTTGGTGGAGGGGTGTGTTGGAAGGGTTTGGGAGAGGGGTGGTGTTGGACTGTGCTGAGGGAGGGCCTAGTGTTGGACGGGGTGGCGGGAGGGCGTGGTGTTGAACGGGGTTTGGGTGGGGGCGGTTTTGGGCTATGTTGGGGAGGGAGTGGTGTTGAACGGGGTTGGGTGAGGGGGCAGTGTTGGACAGGGTTGGGAGATGGGGCGGTGTTGGACTGTGTTGGGGAGGGGAGCGGTGTTAGATGGGGTTAGAGAGGGTGGTGTGTCGGACTGGGTTGGGGAAGGGGTGGTGTAGGACGTGGTTGCAGGGAGGGTGCGGCTTTGGACGGGGTTGTGGGGACGCGGCAGTGTTGGAAGGCATTGGGGAGGGAGTGGTTTTGGACAGGGTTGGGGAGGTGGCTGAGTTGGATTGGGTTGGGGAGGTGGCGGTGTTGGACGGGGTTGGTGGAGCAGGCGGTGTTGGATGGTGTTGGGGAGGGGGTGGTGCTGAATGGGGTTGAGGGAGGGAGCGGTTTTGGACTGTCTTGGTGAGGGGATGGTGTTAGACAGTGTTGGGGAGGGGCGGTGTTGGAGGGGTTTGGGGGAGGGGGCAACGTTGGACGGGCTTGCGAGGAGGGTGCAGTGTTGGAAGTGGTTGGGGAGCGGGGTCGTTGTTGGACGGGGTTGTGGAGAAGACGGTGTTGGGCGGGGATGGGGATGGGACGGTGCTGCACGGGGTTGCGGAAGGGCATTGTGTTAGATGGGGTTGGGGAGAGGGTGGTGGTGGACAGAGTTGGGGAGGGGGCGGTATTGGATGGGCTCAGGGAAGGAGATGGCGTTGGATGGGGTTGGGGGAGGGTGAAATCTTGGACTGGTTGGGGAGGGTCACTGTTGGACGGAGTTTTGTGAGGGGGCAGTGTTGGACTGTGTAGGTGAGGGGCGGTGTTGGACGGGATTGGGGAGGGCATTGTGTTGGACGGGATTGGAGGCAGGTGTAGGGTTTGACGGGGTTGTGTGAGGCGGCGGTGTTGGACAGGTTTGGGGGAGGATGCAGTATTGGAAAGTGTTGCGTGAGGGCGCCATGTTGGATGGAGTGGTGGACGGTGCAGTGTTGCACGGGGTTAGGGAGGGGGCGATGTGGATGGGGTTGGGGAGGGGGCGGTGTTGGACTGTGTTGGGAGGGGGCGGTGTTGGACTGCGTTGTAGGGGGGCGGTGTGAGATGGGGTTGGAGAGGGTGTGGTGTTGGACAGTGTTGGGGAAGGGGCGGTGTTGGATGGGGTTGGAGAAGGTGCATTGTTTGTTGTGGGGAGGGGGGGCGGTATGAGATGGGGTTCGAGAGGGTTCGGTGTCGGACTGGGTTGGGAGAGAGGGCGGTGTTGGACAGGGTTGTGGGGAGGGGGCGTCTTTGAACGGGGAGGTGGATGGGGCGGTGTTGGATGAGGTTGGGGAGGAGTCAGTGTTAGAAGGGGTTGGGGTGAATATTCGTTGTTGGATGGGGTTGGGGAGGGGGCAGTGTTGAACGGGTTTGAGGGGGGCGGTGTTGGATGAGGTTGGGGAGGGGTCAGTATTCGACGGGGTTGGGGTGAGGGTGCAGTTTTGGACGGGGTTGGGGAGGGTCTGGAGTTGAAAGGGGTTGGGGAGGGACCGGTGTTGGAATGTGTCGTGGGAGGGTGCGGTGTGGCTTCGGTTGGGGACGGTGCGGAGTTGGACAGGGTTGGGGAGGGTGCGGTGTTGGACAGGGTTGGGGAGGGTGCGGTCTTGGATGGGGTTGGGGATGGGGCGGTGTTGGACGAGGTTGGGGCGAGGGTGCGGTTTTGGACGGGGTTGTGGGGAGGGGGCGGAATTTTGGAGGCATTGGGGAGGGAGTAGTTTTGGACAGGGTTGGGGAGGTGGCGGTGTTGGACGGGGTTGGTGGAGCAGGCGGCGTTGGATGGGGTTGGGGAGCGGGTGGTGCTGAAAGGGGTTGATTGAGGGGGAGGTTTTGTACTGTCTTGGTGAGGGGAAGGTGTTAGACAGTGTTGGGGGAGGGGCGGTGTTGGACGGGTTTGGGGAGTGGTGGTGTTGGACGTGTTTGGGGGAGGGGCGGTCTTGGACGGAGTTGGGGAGGGGACAACGTTGGACAGTCTTGGGAGGATCGTGCAATGTTGGACGTGGTTGGGGAGCGGGGTCGTTGTTGGACGGGGTTGTGGAGGGGGCAGTGTTGGGGAGGGTTGGGGATGGGACGGTGCTGCACGGGGTTGTGGGAGGGCGTTGTGTTAGATGGGGTTGGGGAGAGGGTGGGGGTAGACAGAGTTGGGGAGGGGCGGTATTGGATTGGCTCAGGGGAGGAGATGGCGTTGGATGGGGTTGGGGGAGGGTGAAGTCTTGGACGGGGTTGGGGGGGCTCTGTTGGACGGAGTTGTGTGAGGGGGCGGTGTTGGACTATGTAGGTGATGGGCGGTGTTGGACGGGATTGGGGAGGGCGTGGTTTTGGACAGGTTTGCGTGAGGCGGCGGTGTTGGACAGGTTTGGGAGAGGATGCAGTGCTGGACAGGGTTGCATGAGGGCGCCATGTTGGATGGAGTGGTGAACGGTGCAATGTGTGGGGGGGGCGGTGTGGATGGGGTTGGGGAGGCGGCGGTGTTTGACAGGGGTTGGGGAGGGGGCGGTGTTGGACGGGGTTGGGGAGGGGGCTGTGTTGTACTGTGTTGGGGAGGGGGCAGTGTTGGACGGGGTTGGAGGAGAGGGGCAGTGTTGGACGGGATTGGGGAGGGGACTGAGTTGGACAGGATTGGGGGAGGGGGCAGTGTTGGATGGGGTTGGGTAGGGTGCGGTGTTGGAATTTGTTGGGGAGGGGGCGGTGTTGGACTGCATTGGAGGGGGGTCGGTGTGAGGTGGGGTGGGAGACGGTGCGGTGTTGGACTGTGTTGGGTTGGGGGCGGTATTGCATGGGGTTGGAGAGGGTGTGGTGTTTATGCTGGGGAGGGGGGCGGTGTTAGATGGGATTAGAGAGGGTTCGGTGTCGGACAGGTTTGGGGAAAGGGCGGTGTTGGACGGGGTTGCGGGGAGGGGGCGTCTTTGAAGGGGGAGGTGGATGGGGCAGTGTTGGACGAGGTTGAGGAGGGGTTAGTGTTGGACGGGGTTGAGGTGAAGATGCAGTGTTGGACGGGGTTGGGGAGCGGGGTCGTTGTTGGACGGGGTTGGGGAGGGGGCGGTGTTGGGCAGGGTTGGGGATGGGATGGTGCTGCACGGGGTTGCGGGAGAGGGTTGTGTTCGATGGGGTTGGGGAGAGGGTGGTGGTGGACAGAGTTGGGGAGGGGCGGTATTGGATGGGCTCAGGGGAGGAGATTGCATTGTACGGGGTTGGGGGAGGGTGAAGTCTTGGACGGGGTTGGGGAGGGGGCACTGTTGGATGTAGTTGTGTAAGGGTGCGGTGTTGGACTGAACTGGGGAGGGGCGGTGTTGGATGGACTTCGAGAGGGTGCGGTGTTGGACTGTGCTGGGGAGGGGGGCGGTGTTAGATGGAGTTAGAGAGGCTTCAGTGTTGGACTGGGTTGGGGAGAGGGCGGTGTTGGATGGGGTTGCGGGGAGGGGGCGTCTTTGAATGGGGAGGTGGATGGGGCGGTGTTGGACGGTTTGGGGACGGGGCAGTGTTGGACGGGGCTGGGGTGAGGGTGCATGTTGGTGGCGGGGTTGGGGAGGGTCTGGTGTTGGAAGGGGTTGGCGTGGATGGGGTTGGGGATGGTGCGGTGTTGGACAGGTTGCGGTGTTGGATGGGGTTGGGGAGGGTGTGGTGTTGGATGGGGTTGGGGATGGGGCAGTGTTGGATGGGGTTGGGGAGGGTGCAGTCTTGGACGGAGTTGGGTGAGTGGGGCAGTTTTGGAATGCATTGGGGAGGGGCAGTATTGGACTGTGTTGGGGGAGGGGGCGGTGTTGGATGGGGTTGTGGTGATGGGATGGTGATTGACGGGATTGGGGAGAGGGCAGTGTTGGATGGGATTGTGTGGAGGGGGCGGTGTTGGACAGGATTGGGGAGTGGGCCGTGTTGGACGGGTATGGTGGAGGTCGTGTTGGACGGGTTTGGTGGAGGGGTGGTGTTGGACTGTGCTGAGGGAGGGGGGCGGTGTTGGACTGGGTTAGGTGAGGGGGCGGTGTTGGACGGGTTGGGGAGGGGGCGGTGTTGGGCTGTCTTGGGGAGGGGGCGGTGTTGGACGGGGTTGGGTGAGGGGGCGCTGTTGGACAGGGTTGGGATGGGGCGGTGTTGGACTGGGTTGGAGAATGGGGCGGTGTTGGACTGTGTTATGGAGGGGACGGTGTTGGACTGTGTTGGGGAGGGGGCATAATTGGACGGGGTTGGGGATGGGGCGGTGTTGGACTGTTGTGGAGGGGGCGTTGTTGGACAGGGTTGTTGTAGGGGGCGGTGTTGGACTGCATTGGGGAGGGGGGCAGCGTTAGATGGGGTTAGAGAGGATACAGTGTCGGGCTTGATTGGGGAGAGGGCGGTGTTGGACGGGTTTGCGGGGAGTGGGCGTCTTTGGACGGGGAGGGGGAGGTGGCGGTGTTGGATGAATTTGGGGAGGAGTCAGTGTTAGAAGGGGTTGGGGTGAATATTCGTTGTTGGATGGGGTTGGGGAGGGGGCAGTGTTGAACGGGTTTGAGGGGGGCGGTGTTGGACGGGTTTACGGGAGGGGTGATGCTGGACGGGTTTGGGGGAGAGGCGGTGTTGGACAGGGTTGGGTAGGGGGCAATGTTGGACGGGCTTGGAAGGAGGGTGCAGTGTTGGACACGGTTGGGGAACGGGGTCGTTGTTGGACAGGGTAGGGGAGGGGGCGGTGTTGGATGGGGTTGGGGATGGGACGGTGCTGCACAGGACTGCGGGAGGGGGCGGTGTTGGACGAGTTTGGGGAGGGGTGATGTTGGACAGGTTTGGGGAGCGGCGGTGTTGGACGGGGTTGGGGAGGGGCGGTGTTGGATGTGGTTGTTGAGGGGGCGGTGTTGGATGGTGTTGGGGAGGGGTCGGTGGTGGATGGGGTTGGGGAGGGGGCGGTGTATGACGGGCTCAGGGGAGGGGACGCTTTTGGATTGGGTTGGAGGAGGGTGAAGACTTGGACGGGGTTGGGGAGGGGCACTGTTGGACGGAGTTGTGTGTGGGTGGTGTAGGATGGTGTAGTGGAGGGGCGGTGTTGCATGGGATTGGGGAAGGTGCGGTGTTGGCCGCGATTGGAGGAGAGGGTGGTATTTGATGGGGATGTGTAAGGTGGCGGTGTTGGACAGGTTTGGGTGAGGGCACGGTGTTGTACGGGGTTCCGTGATGGCACTGTATTGGACGGAGTGGTGGAGGGTGCAGAGTTGCGCGTGGTTGGGGAAGGGGCAGTGTTGGAATGTGTTGTGGGATGGGGTGGGGTAGACAGGGGAGGGGAAGGGAGCGGTGTTGGAATGTGTTGTGGGAGGGGTCAGTGTTTGACAGGGTTGAAGCAGGTGCTGTGTTGGTTGCGGTTGGGGAGGGGGTGGTGTTGGATGGGGTTGGGGAGAGTGCGGTGTTTGATGGGGTTGGGGAAGGGGCAGTATTGGACGGGGTTGGGGAGGGGGCGGTGTTGGATGGAGTTGGGTGAGTGGGGCAGTTTTGGATGGCATTGGGTTAGGGGCAGTGTTGGATGGTGTTGGGGGAGGGGACGTTGTTGGAAGGTGTTGGGGAGGGGTGGTGTTGGACGGGGTTGATGTGTGGGTGCGGTGTTGGACTGGGTTGGGGAGGGTGTAGTGTTGGACGTGGTTGGGGGAGGGGGCGGTGTTGGACGGGGTTGGGGAGGGGACAGTGTTGGACGGGGTTGGTGTGAGGGTGCGGTGTTGGACGGGTTTGGGGGATGGTGCGGTGTTGGACTGGGAGGGAGCGGTGTTGGACGGGTTTGGGGAGGGGGGCGGTGTTGGGGGAGTGGGTATTGTTGAACTGTGTTGTGGGAGGAGGCGGTGTTGAACTGTGTTGGGGAATGGGAGGTGTTGTACGGGGTTGCGGGTAGGGAGCGGTGTTCGATGGAGTTGGGGGAGATGGCCATGTTGGAAGGGGTTGGGAGAAGAGGGTCGTGTTGGACCAGGTTGGGGGAAAGGGCCGTGTTTTACGGTGTTGGGGGACGGGGGCGGTGTTGGATGGGGTTGGGGAGGGGGCAGTGTTGGCTGGGTTTGGGGAGGGTGCGGTGTTGGACGGGGTTGGGGAGGGGGCGGTGTTGGACGGGGTTAGTCGGAGGGTGCAATGTTGGACGGGAGGGGGTGGTGTTGGCCGGTGTTGGGGAGTGGTGCGGTGTTGGACTGGGTTGCGGAGTGGGTAGTGTTGGATGGGTTTGGGGAGGGGGATGGTGTTGGGGGATTCTGTGGTGTTGAACTCTGTTGTGGGAGGGGTCAGTGTTGGACTGTGTTGGGGAGAGGGCGGTGTTGGACAGGGTTGCTGGTAGGGGGCAGTGTTGGACCTGGGTTGGCGCGAGGGCGGTGTTGGACGGGGTTGGGGGCGTGGGCGGTGTTGGACGGGGTTGGGGAGGTGTCATTGTTGGACGCGGTTGGGGATAGGGGCATTGTTGGACGGGGAGGGGGAGTGGGCAGTGTTGGACGGGATTGTGGAGGGGGTAGTGTTGGGCGTGGTTGTGGGGAGTGGGCCGTGTTGGACAGGGTTGGGGAGTGGGCAGTGTTGGACTGTGTTGGGGAGGGGGGTTTTGGACTATTTTGGGGGAAGGGGCGGTGTTAGACTGTGTTGGGGGAGGGTGCAGTATTGGATGGGGTTGGGGGAGGGAGCGGTGTTTGACGGGTTTGGTGTGGAGGGATCAGTGATGGACGGCGTTGGAGTGAGGGGGTGGTGTTGGACGGGGTCGCAGGGAGTGGGCGTCGGTGGACAGGGAGGGTGCAGTGATGGACGGGATTGGGGAGGGGGCGGTGTTCGACTGGGTTGAGGAGGGGCGGTATTCGACGGGGTTGGGGAAGTGGGCTGTGTAGGAGGGGGTTGGGGGTAGAGGGGCAGTGTTGGACGTGGTTGGGGAGGGGGCTGTGTTGGATGGGGCTGGGGAGGGGGCGGTGTTGGACGGAATTGGGGAGGGGGCTGTGTTGGACGGGGTTGGAGGAGAGGAGCAGTGTTGGACGGGATTGGGGGAGGGGGCTGAGTTGGACAGGATTGGGGGAGGTGGCTGTGTAGGAGGGGGTTGGGGAGAGAGGGGCAGCGTTGGACGGGGTTGGGGATGGGGATGTGTTGGACGGTGTTGAGGGAGATGGGCTTTGGTGGACGGGGTTGGGAGGAGGGGGCTGTGTTGGACGGGGCTGGGGAGGGGGCGGTGTTGGACAGGGTTGGGGAGACGGGGGTGTTGTACTGTGTTGGGGAGGGGGCGGTGTTGGACGGGGTTGGATGGAGGGGGCAGTGTTGGATGGGAGAAGGAGGGGGTCGGTGTTGGACGGGATTGGAGAGGGGGCGGTGTTGTACTGCTTTGGGGGAGATAGCGGTGATGGAAGGGGTTGGATAGCAGAGGCAGTGTTGGATGGCGAGGGGGAGGGCGGTGTTGGATGTGTTTGGGGAGGGGGTCGTTTTTGGACGGGGTTGGGGGAGGGGAGCGGTGGTGGATAGGTTTGGGGAGGGGGCGGTGTTGAACGTGGTTTCTGAACGGGGTGGTGATGAATGGGGTTGGCGCTGGATGAGGTTGGGAAGGGGAAGGTGTTGGATGGGGTGGGGGAGGGGCGGTATTGGACAGGGTTGGGGAGGTGGCATTGTGGACGGGGTTGCGGGAGGGGGCGGTGCTGAACGGGGTTGGGGAGGGGGCACTGTTGAACATGATTGGGGAGGGGGTGGTGTGAGACATGGTTGGGGAGGGGAACGGTGTTGGATAGTGTTGGGGAGGGGGCAGTGTTGGATAGGGTTGGGGTGGAGGCGGTGTTGGACGGGGTTCGGGGAGCAGGCGGTGTTGGACGAGGATTGGGAGGGGACAGTGTTGGACCCGGTTGGGAAAGGGGACGGTGTTTGACGTAGTTGGGGAGGGGGCGGTGTCGGAATAACCTGGGGGAGGGGCACTGTTGGACGAGGTTGTGGGAGATGGCCGTGTTGGACTGTGTTGGGAGAGGGGGTCGTGTTGTACTGAGTTGGGGAGAGGGCATCGTTGAAAGAGAAGGGGGCAGTGTGGGGGTTGGACGCGTTTGGGGAAAGGGTTTTAAGCTATGGTGTGTGTGGATGGCAGTGAGGTTCAGGCTGGGGGCGGTGTGTAGACGGCGGTGGGGATCAGGCTGGGGATGGTGTATGGACAGCGTGAGGGTTAGACTGGGGGTGGTGTATGGTTGGCAGTGAGGATCAGGCTGGGGTTAGTGTTGAACGTTGGTGATGGTCAGGTTGGGGGTAGTGGGTCAGGCAGTGGGAGGTTTTGGATGGCGGTGAGGGTCAGGCTGGGGGCAGTGAGGGTCAGGCTGGGGGTGGTGTTGAACGGTGATGAGGGTCAGGCTGGGGGCCGTGTAAAATAGTGGTGAGGGTCTGGCTGGAAGTGGTGAGGGTCAGGCAAGTGGTGGTGTTAGTCAGGCTGGGGGCGGTGTGGGGACGGTGATGAGGGTCAGGCTGGGGGCAGCGTATGGACGGGAGTGAGGGTCAGGCTCGGGCTGTGTTTGGACGGCGGTGAGGGTCAGGCTGGGGCTGTGTGTGGACGGCGGTGAGGGTCAGGCTGGGGTTGGAGTGTGGGCGGCAGTGAGGGTCAGGCTGGGGGCAGTGTGGCAGCAGTGAGGTTCAGGCAGGGAGCGGTGTTGGACAGTGGTGAGGGTCAGGCTGGGGGCAGTGTGTGGATGGAAGTGAGGGTCAGGCTGGGTTCAGTGTTGGACGGTGGTGAGAGTCAGGCTGGGAGTTTGTGCGTAGGTCAGTAAGGGTCAGGCTGGATGCGGTGAGGGTCAGGCTCTGGGCGGTGTTGGACAGCAGTGGGACATGTCAGAGAATGGAGTTGGACAGTGGTGGGGATCATGCTGGGGGCGGTCTGAGGATGGTGGTGGGGATCAGGTTGGAGACGGTGAGGGTCAGGCTGTGGGTGTTGTTGGATGAAGGTGAGTGTCAGTCTAGGGGCGGAGTTGGACGAGGGTGAGGGTCAGGCTTGGGGTGGTGTGTGAACAGCGGTGAGGGCCAGGCTGGGGGTGGTGTGTGGACGGCAATGAGGGTCAGACTGGGGGCAGTGTACGTCGCTGAAGTTCAGGCTGGGGGCGGTGTGTGTACAGAGGTGAGGGTCAGGCTGGGGGCAGTGATGACCAGGGTGGGGGCAGTGTGTGGACGGAGGTGAGGGTCAACCTGGGGGTGGTGTGTGGACTGACGTGAGGGTCAGCCTGGTGGCGGTGTTGGATGGCGGTGAGGGTAAGGCTGGGGCAGTGTCTGGGTGGTGGTTATGGTCAGGCTTGGGGCAGTGTGTGGACGGCAGTGAGGTCCAGACTGGGGATGGTGTGTGGACAGTGGTGAAGTGGAGGCTGGCAGCGGTGTGAGGATGGTGGTGAGGGACAGGCTAGGAGCGGTGTGTGGCCTGCGGTGAGGGTCAGGATGGGGGCGGTGATGGTCAGGGTGGGGTGGTGTGTGGATGGTGTTGAGTTTCAGCCTGGGGGCGGTGTGTGGACTGCGGTGAGGGTCAGCCTGGGGGGGTGATGTACGGCAGTGAGGGTCAGGCTGGGGGCAGTGTGAGGACGGGAGTGAGCGTCAGCCTTGGGGCAGTGTATGGTCAGTGGTGAGGGTCAGGGTTGGGGCAGTGTTGAAAGGTGATGAGGATCAGGATGGGGATGGTGAGGGTCAGGCTGGGGCCAGTCTGTGGACGGCGGTGAGGGTCAGGTTGGGGGCGGTGAGTTTCGGGCTTGTGGTGGTGTGTGGATGACAGTGAGGGTCAGACTCTGGGCGGTGTTGGACAGTGGTGGGGCCTGACAGGGAATGGAGGTCAACAGCGTTGGACGATCAGCCTGGGGATGGTGTTGGACCATGGTGAGGCTCAGACTGGGGGCGGTGTGTGGACGGCAGCGAGGGTCACGCTGGGGACGGTGTGTGGACAGCGGTGAGGGTGAGGACGTTGGTGGGGATCAGGCTGGAGACGTTGCGGGTCAGACTGGAGGCATTGTTGGATGGAGGTGAGGTTCAGTCTGGGGCAGAGTGGGAGGGGTGGAGTGTGAGGGTAAGGGTCAGGCTCGGGGTGGAGTGTGAACAGCGGTGAGGGTCAGGCTGGGGGCGGTGTGTGGAAGGCAATGAGGGTCAGGCTGGGGGCGTTATACGTCGGTGAAGTTCAGGATGGGGTAATGTGTGTACGGTGGTGAGGGTCAGGCTGGGGCAGTGATGATCAGGGTGGGGGCAGTGTGTGGATGGCGGTGAGGGTCAGGCTTGTGGTGGCGTGTAGACTGAGGTGAGGGTCAGCCTGGTGGCGGTGTTGGATGGTGGTGAGGGTAAGGCTGGGGGCAGTGTGTGTGCGGTGGTTATGGTAAGGTTTGGGGCGGTGGGTCGACGGCGGTGAGAGTCAGGCTGAGGGCGGTGTGTGGACGAAAGTGAGGGTCAGTCTCTGGGCGGTGTTGGACAGCGGTGGGGCCTGACAGGGAATGGAGTTGGACAGCGGTTGGCGATCAAGCTAGGGATGGTGTTGGACTGTGTTGAGGGTCAGGCTGGGGGCGGTGAGGGTCAGGATGGGGACGGTGTGTGGACAGCAGTGAGGGTCAGGCTGGGGCCGTGTGTGAACGGCGGTGAGGCTCAGGCTGGGGACAGTGTGTGGAAAGTGGTGAAGTGCAGGCTGGGAGCGGTGAGAGGACGGTGGTGAGGGACAGGCTGGGAGCAGTTTGTAGCCGGCGGTGAGGGTCAGGCTGGAGGCAGAGAAGGTCAGGCTTGGGATGGTGTGTGGACGGCGGTGAGCTTCAGGCTGTGGACGGTGTGTGGACAGTGGTGAAGTGTAGGTTGGGAGTGATGTGAGGACGGTGGTGAGGGACAGGTTGGGAGTAGTGTGTGGCCAGCGGTGACGGTCAGGCTGGGGCGATGATGGTCAGGATGGGGATGGTGTGTGGATGGTGGTGAGGTTCAGCCTGGGGCCAGTGTAGTATGGTGGTGAGGGTCAGCTGGGGGCGGTGTGTGGATGCTGATGACGGGCAGGCTGAGGGTGGTGTGTGGTTGGCGGTGAGGGTCAGACTGGGGATGGTGTTGAACAGTGATGAGGATCAGGCTGGGGATGGTGAGGGTCAGGCTGGGGCTGGTGTGTGGACAGCGGTGAGGGTCAGGCTGGGGGCGGTGTTTAAGTGTGATGAGGATCAGGTTAGGGGCGGTGAGGGTCACATTGGAGGTAGTGTGTGGATAGCAGTGAGGGTCAGACTCTGGGCGGTGTTGGACAGCAGTGGGGCCTGACAGGGAATGGAGTTGGACAGCCGTTGGCGATCAGGCTGGGGATGGTGTTGGACCGTGGTGAGGGACAGGCTGTGGACGGTGTTTGGACGGCAGTGACGATCAGGCTGGGGAAGGTGCGTGGACAGCGGTGAGGGTGAGGATGGTGGTGGGGATCAGGCTGGAGACGGTGAGGGTCAGGCTGTGGGTGTTGTTGGATGGAGGTGAGGGTAAGTCTGGGGCGGAGTTGGGCGAGGGTGAGGGTAAGACTCGGAGCAGTATGTGAACAGTGGTGAGGGTCAGGCTGGGGCGGTGTGTGGATGGCAATGAAGTTCAGGTTGGCGGCGGCGTGTGTATGGTGATGAATGTCAGGCTGGGGGCAGTGATGATCAGGGTGGGGGCTGTGTGTGGACGGCGGTGAGGGTCAGCCCGGGGGTGGCGTGTGGACTGAGGTGAAGATCAGCCTGATGGCGGTGTTGGATGGCGGTGAGGGTAAGGCTGGGGGCAGTGTGTGGGCGGTAGTTATGGTCAGGCTTGGTGCGTTGTGTCGACGGCGGTGAGGGCCATGCTGGGGGCGGTGTGTTCGACGGTAAAGGTCTGGCTGGGGGTGGTGTGTGGTCGGTGGTAAGGGTCAGGCTGGGGCCAGTGTGTTCGACAGTGAGGGTCATGCTGGTGGCGGTGTTGAATGGTGATGAGGGTCAGGCTTGAGGTGTGCTAAGGGTCAGGTTGGTGGCGGTGTGTGGGCAGCAGTGAGGGTCAGGCTGGGGATGGTGATGGATGGTGGTGAGGGTCAGGCAGGTGGCAGTGTTTGGACGGAGGTGAGGGTGAGGTCAGGGGCAGTGTGTGGACGGCCGTGAGGGTCAGGCTGGGGGCAGTGTTTGGACGGAGGTGAGGGTGAGGCCAGGGGCAGTGTGTGGACATTGGTGAGGATCATGCTATGGGAGGTGTTGAATGGAGGTGAAATTCAGGCTCCGGGCGGTGTTGGACAGAGAAGAAAGCCAGGCTGGAGGCGGAGTTGGACCAGGGTGAGGGTCAGGCTTGGGGCAGTGTGTGGACGGCATTGAGGGTCAGGCTGGAGGCAGTGTGTGTATGACGGTGAGGGTCAGGCTAGGTGCAGTGACGGTCAGGCTGAAAGAAGTGAGGGTCAGGCTCTGGGCGGTGTTGGACAGTGGTGGGCGATCAGGCTGGGGGTGGTGCGGCTCAGACTGGGACCAGTGTGTGGATGGCGGTTGAGGGTTAGGCTGGGGGTGGGGTTGGACAGCGGTGAGGCCAGACAGGGAATGGAATTGGACAGTGGTGGGCGATCAGGCTGGGCATGGTATTGGACCGCGGTGAGGGTCAATCTGGGGGTGTTGTGTGGACAGCGGTGAGGGTCTGGCTGGGCGAGGTGTTGAACTGCAGTGATTGTCAGGCTGAGGGCGGTGAGTGGATGGCAGTGAGGGTCAGGCTGTGTGTGGTGGGGGTCAGGCTCTGGGCAGTGTTGGGCAGTGGTGGGGGCTGACAGGGAACAGAGTTGAAAAGCGGTGGGCAATCCGGCTGGGGATGGTGTTGGATCATGGTGAGGGTCAGGTTGAGTCGGTATGTGGACGGCGGTGATGGTCAAGCTGGGGGCAGTGTGTGGACGGTGGTGGGGGTACGGCTGGGGGCGGTGTTGGACGGCAGCGAGGCTCAGTCTGGGGGCGCGTTGAATGCAGTGAGGTTCAGGCTGGGGGTGGTGTAGGATGGAGGTGAAAACCAGGCTGGGGGCGGAGTTGGAAGATGTTGAGGGTCAGGCTCGGGGCAGTGTGTGGGCGGCGGTGAGGGTCAGGCTGGAAGCGGTGTGTGGATGGTGGAGAGGGTCACGCTGGGGTGGTGTGTGGACGGTAGTAAGGGTCCGGTTGGGGCAGGTGTGTAGACGGCGGTGAGGGTCAGGCTGGGGCGATGATGGTCAGGGTGAGAGTGGTGTGTGAACGGTGGTCAGCTTCAGCCTGGGGGCAGTTTTGGACGGCAGTTAGGGTCAGGCTGGGGGGTGTGAGGGTCAGGCTGGGGGTGGTGAGGATCTGACTGGAATCGGTGTGTGGACGCCGGTGAGTGTCAGGCTGGGGGTGGTCTTGGACAGCGGTGGGGCCTGACAGGGAACGGTGTTGGACAGTAGTGAGCTTTAAGGCTGGGAATGATGTTTGGCCGTGGTGAGGGTCAGGCTGGGGGCGGTGTGTGGACGGCAGTGAGTGTCAGGCTGGGTGTGGTGTGTGAACGGCAGTGAGTGTCAGGCTGGGTGTGGTGTGTGAACGGTGGTGAGGATCAGGCTATGAACGGTGCGTGGACAGTGGTGAGGGTCAGGCTGAGGGAGGTGTTGAACTGCGGTGATTGTCAGGCTGGGGGCAGTGAGTGGGGTCAGTGAGAGTCAGGCTGTAAGCAGTGTGTCGGCAGCAGAGAGGGTCAGGCTGGAGGCAGTGTGTCAACGGCAGTAAGCATCATGCTGGGGGCAGAGTGTGGATGGCGGAGTGGGTCAGACTGGGGACTGTGTGTGGACGGTGGTGAGGGTCAGGCTGGGAGTGGTGTGTGGACGATGTATGGACGGCTGAGAGGGTCAGCCTGGGGGCAGTGAGGGTCAGGCTGTAGGCGGTGTTGTATGCGGTGGGGGTCTGACAGGGAATGGCGTTGGACAGTGATGGTATCAGGCTGCGGACGGTGTTGTGCCGCGGTGAGGGTCAGGCTTGTGGTGGTGTGTGGACAGCAGTGAGAGTCAAGGTGGGGGCAGTGTGTGGACGGCAGGGAGGGTCAGGCTGGTGCCGTGCGGACGTCGGTGAGGGTCAGGCTGGGGGAAGTTTTGGAAAGCAGTGAGGGTCAGGCTGGCAGTGGTGTGTGGACGGCAGTGAGGCCCAGGCTGGGGGCAGTGTGTGGACAGCTGTGAGGGTCAGGCTGGGGGCAGTGAGGGTCAGGCTGTGGGTGGTGTTGTACAGCTGTGGGGTTTTAACATCGAACGACATTGGACAGTGGTGGGGATCAGGCTGCGGACGGTGTTGTACCATGGTGAGGGTCAGGCTTCGTGCGGTGTGTGGACAGTGGTGAGGGTCAGGCTGGGGCGGTGTGTGGATGGCGATGACGTTCAGGCTGGGAGCGGTGTGTGGATGGTGGTGAGGGTCAGCCGGGGTGCAAAGTTGGACGGTGGTGAGGGTCAGCCTGGGTGCAAAGTTGGACGGCAGTGAGGGTAAGGCTGGGGGTGGAGTGTGGAGTCAGAGATGGTCAGGCTGGGGCCGGTGTGTGGGCGGCCGTGGGTGGTCAGGCTGGGGAACTGTGTGTGGACGCAGTGAGGTTCAGGCTGGTGGTAGTGTGCGGACAACGGTGAGGGCCAGGCTGGGAGCGATGAGGGTCAGGCTGGGAGCGGTATGTGGACGGCGGTGAGGGACAGGCTGGGGGCGGTAAGTGGATGGCGGTGAGGGTCAGTCTGGCAGCGGAGTGTGGGGTCAGTGAGGGTCAGGTTGGGAGCAGTGTGTGGCTGCCAGAGAAGGGTCAGGCTGGGGTAGTGTATGGACTGCAGTGAGTGTCAGACTGGGGACTGTGTGTGGACGGCGGAGAGGGTCAGGCTGGGGTCATTGTGTAGACGGCTCTGAGAGTCAGGCTGAGAGCAGAGTGTGGACTGCGGTGAGAGTCAGCTTGGGTGTGTTGTTGGACGGCGGTGGGCGTAAGGCTTGGGACTGAGTTTTGACATCAGTGAGGGTCAGCCTGGGGATGGTATGTTGATGGTGGTGAGGGTCTGGCTGGGGTCGGTGTGTGGACAGCGATGTCTGCGAGGCTGGGAGCGGTGTGTGGACGGCCGTGAGGTTCAGGCTGGGAGCAGTGTGTGGGCTGTGGTGATTGTCAGGCTGGGGGCAGTGTGTGTTGATGGTGGAGAGGGTCAAGATAGGGCAGAGTGCGGAAGGCAGTGAGACTCAGGCTGGGGCGGTGTGTGGACGGTGGTGACAGTCAGCCTGGGTGCAGTGTTGGACAGCGGTGAGGGTAAGGCTGTGGAAGGAGTGTGGGGTCAGAGAGGGTCAGGCTGGGGGCAGTGTGTGGACGGCAGTGTGGGTCAGGCTGGGAGCGGTGTGTAGACGGCAGTGAGGGGCAGGCTGGGGACAGTGATGGACGGCAGTGAGGGTCAGGCTGGGGGCGATGTTGGACTGAAGTGAGAGTCAGGCTGGGAGCACTGAGGGTCAGGCTGGGGCAGTGTTGGACAGTGGTGAGGGTCTTGCTGGGCGCAGTGTGTGGACGGTGGTGAGGGACAGGCAGGGGGCGGTATGTGGACGGCGGTGAGGGACAGGCAGGGGACGTTGTTGGACGGCAGAGAGGGTCAGTTTGGGGGCGGTGAGGGTCAGGCTGGGGGCGGTATGTGGACGGCGGTGATGGTCAGGCTGGGGCCGTGCGTGGATGGCGATGACGATCAGACTTGGAGTAGTGTGTGGATGGCGGTGAGGGTAAGTCTGGCAGCTGAGTCGACGGTAGTGACGGTCATCTTGAGTGCGGTGTTGGGCGGTGGTGAGGGTAAGGCAGGGGCCAGAGTGTGGGGTCAGAGATGGTCAGGCTGGGGCTGGTGTGTGGGCAGCGTGGGGGTCAGGATGGGGATTGTGTGGATGGTGGTGAGGGTCACGCTGGAGGCGGTGTGTGGGGTCAGTGATGGTCAGGCTGGGGGCAGTGTGTGGACGGCAGTGAGGTTCAGGCTGGGGGCAGTGTCGGACATCAGTGACGGTCAGGTTGGTGCCATGTGAACAGTGGCAATGGACAGGCTGGGAGCGATGTATGGACGGTAGTGAGGGTCAAGCTGGAGCCGTGTGTGGACGGCAGTGCGGTCCAAGCTGGGTGCAGTGTGTTGAAGCAGGGGTCCAAGCTGTGGCAGTGAGGGTCAGGCTGTGGGTGGTGTTGTACAGCAGTGGGGTTCTGACAGGAAACGGCATTAGACAGTGGTGAGGGTAAGGCTGGGGACAGTGTTGTACAGCGGTGTGTGTCAGGCTTGCGGTGGTGTGTGGATGGCGATGACGTTCAGGCAGGGAGTGGTGTGAGGACGGTGGTGAGGGTCAGCTTGGATGTGGAGTTGAACGGCGGTGAGGGTAAGGCTGGAGGCTGAGTGTGGGGTCAGAGTTGGTCAGGATGGGGCCGGTGTGTGGGTAGCGTTGGGGGTCAGGCTGGGGATGGTATGTGGACAGTGGTGAGTGTCAGGCTGGGGATTGTGTGTGGATGGTGGTGAAGGACAGGCTGGGTGCGGTGCTGGATGGCGGTGAGGGTAATGCTGGGACGGACTGCAGGGTCAGAGATGGTCAGGCTGGGGCCGGTGAGTGGGCAGCGATGGGGGTCAGGCTGGGGACTGGCTGGGGCATTGGGGGTCTGACAGGGAACGGCGTTGGACAGTGGTGGTATCAGGTTGGGGATGGTGTTGTACCGCGGTGAGGGTCGAGCTTCTGGCGGTGTGTGGACAGTGGTAAGGGTCAGCCTGTGCGCGGTATTCGACGGCGGTGAGGGCCACGCTAGGTGTGGAGTATGGGGTCAGTGATGGTCAGGCTGGGGCCGGTGTGTGGGCAGCGATGGGGGTCAGGCTGGGGACTGTGCGTGGACGGTGGTGAGGGTCAGGCTGGGGGCAGTTTGTGGACGGCAGTGAGGGTCAGCCTGGATGCGGAGTTGGACGGCGGCGAGAGTAATGCTAGGGGCTGAGTGTGGACGCTGTTGTGGGTCAGCCTGGATGCAGTGTTAGACGGCGGCGAGGGTAAGGCTGGGGGCGGAGTGTGGGATCAGAGATGGTCTAGCTGGGGCCGTTGTGTGGACTGCGGTGCGGGTCAGGCTGGGGACTGTGTATAGACAGTGGTGAGGGTCAGGCTGGGAGCAGTGTGTGGACGGCGTTGAGGGTCAGGCTGGGGACCTGTGTGAATGGCAGTGACGGTCAGGCTGGGAGTGATATGCGGACGTCAGTGAGGGTCAGTCTGAGGGCGGTGTTGGATGGCGGTGAGGGTCAGGCTGGGAGTGGTGTGTGGACGGCGGTGAGGGTCAGGCTGGGGGCGGTGTGCAGACGGCAGTGTGGTTCAGGCTGGGAGCGGTGTGAGGACTGCAGTGAGATTCAGTCTGGGTGCGGTGTTGTACGGCAGTGAAGGTCAGCCTGGGGGCTGAGTGTGGACGGCGGTGAGGGTCAGGCTGGGAGCGGTGTGCGGCCTGCGGTGATGGTAAGCCTGGGTGCAGTGTTGTACGGCAGTCAAGGTCAACCTGGAGGCTGAGTGTGGATGATGGTGAGCTTCACGCTGGGGACTGTGTGTGGACGGTGGTGAGGGTCAGGATGGGGACAGTGTGTGGAAGGTGGTGAGGGTCAAGCTGGGGACTGAGTGTGGACAGTTGTGAGGTTCAGGTTGGGGACGGTGTGTGGATAGTGATGACGTTCAGGCTGCAAGCGGTGTGTGGATGGAAGTGAGGGTCAGCCTGGGTGCGGTGTTGGATGGCATTGAGGTTAAGGCTGGGGGCAGAGTGTGGAATCAGAGATGGTCAGGCTGGGGCCGGTGTGAGGACAGCAGTGAGTGTCAGGCAGGGTGCAGTGCGTGTGACGTCGGTGAGGGTCATGCTGGGGGCGAAGAGTGGACGGTGGTGAGGGTAAAGCTGGGGGCGGTGTGTGGGCGGCAGTGAGGGTCAGGCTGGGGGCAGTGTGGCAGCAGTGAGGTTCAGGCAGGGAGCGGTGTTGGACAGTGGTGAGGGTCAGGCTGGGGGCAGTGTGTGGATGGAAGTGAGGGTCAGGCTGGGTTCAGTGTTGGACGGTGGTGAGAGTCAGGCTGGGAGTTTGTGCGTACGTCAGTAAGGGTCAGGCTGGATGCGGTGAGGGTCAGCCTCTGGGCGGTGTTAGACAGCAGTGGGACATGTCAGAGAATGGAGTTGGACAGCGGTGGGGATCATGCTGGGGGCGGTCTGAGGATGGTGGTGGGGATCAGGTTGGAGACGGTGATGGTCAGGCTGTGGGTGTTGTTGGATGAAGGTGAGTGTCAGTCTAGGGGCGGAGTTGGACGAGGGTGAGGGTCAGGCTTGGGGTGGTGTGTGAACAGCGGTGAGGGCCAGGCTGGGGGTGGTGTGTGGACGGCAATGAGGGTCAGGCTGGGGGCAGTGTACGTCGGTGAAGTTCAGGATGGGGCAATGTGTGTACAGAGGTGAGGGTCAGGCTGGGGGCAGTGATGACCAGGGTGGGGGCAGTGTGTGGACGGAGGTGAGGGTCAACCTGGGGGTGGTGTGTGGACTGACGTGAGGGTCAGCCTGGTGGCGGTGTTGGATGGCGGTGAGGGTAAGGCTGGGGCAGTGTCTGGGTGGTGGTTATGGTCAGGCTTGGGGCACTGTGTGGACGGCAGTGAGGTCCAGACTGGGGATGGTGTGTGGACAGTGGTGAAGTGTAGGCTGGGAGCGGTGTGAGGATGGTGGTGAGGGACAGGCTAGGAGCGGTGTGTGGCCTGCGGTGAGGGTCAGGCTGGGGGCGGTGATGGTCAGGGTGGGGTGGTGTGTGGATGGTGTTGAGTTTCAGCCTGGGGGCGGTGTGTGGACTGCGGTGAGGGTCAGCCTGGGGGGGTGATGTACGGCAGTGAGGGTCAGGCTGGGGGCAGTGTGAGGATGGGAGTGAGCGTCAGCCTGGGGGCAGTGTATGGTCAGTGGTGAGGGTCAGGCTTGGGGCAGTGTTGAAAGGTGATGAGGATCAGGATGGGGATGGTGAGGGTCAGGCTGGGGCCAGTCTGTGGACGGCGGTGAGGGTCAGGTTGGGGGCGGTGAGTTTCGGGCTTGTGGTGGTGTGTGGATGACAGTGAGGGTCAGACTCTGGGCGGTGTTGGACAGTGGTGGGGCCTGACAGGGAATGGAGTTCAACAGCGTTGGACGATCAGCCTGGGGATGGTGTTGGACCATGGTGAGGCTCAGACTGGGGGCGGTGTGTGGACGGCAGCGAGGGTCACGCTGGGGACGGTGTGTGGACAGCGGTGAGGGTGAGGACGTTGGTGGGGATCAGGCTGGAGACGTTGCGGGTCAGACTGGAGGCATTGTTGGATGGAGGTGAGGTTCAGTCTGGGGGCAGAGTGGGACGAGGGTGAGGGTCAGGCTCGGGGTGGAGTGTGAACAGCGGTGAGGGTCAGGCTGGGGGCGGTGTGTGGACGGCAATGAGGGTCAGGCTGGGGGCGTTATACGTCGGTGAAGTTCAGGATGGGGCAATGTGTGTACGGTGGTGAGGGTCAGGCTGGGGCAGTGATGATCAGGGTGGGGGCAGTGTGTGGATGGCGGTGAGGGTCAGGCTTGTGGTGGCGTGTAGACTGAGGTGAGGGTCAGCCTGGTGGCGGTGTTGGATGGTGGTGAGGGTAAGGCTGGGGGCAGTGTGTGTGCGGTGGTTATGGTAAGGTTTGGGGCGGTGGGTCGACGGCGGTGAGAGTCAGGCTGAGGGCGGTGTGTGGACGAAAGTGAGGGTCAGTCTCTGGGCGGTGTTGGACAGCGGTGGGGCCTGACAGGGAATGGAGTTGGACAGCGGTTGGCGATCAAGCTAGGGATGGTGTTGGACTGTGTTGAGGGTCAGGCTGGGGGCGGTGAGGGTCAGGATGGGGACGGTGTGTGGACAGCAGTGAGGGTCAGGCTGGGGCCGTGTGTGACCGGCGGTGAGGCTCAGGCTGGGGACAGTGTGTGGAAAGTGGTGAAGTGCAGGCTGGGAGCGGTGAGAGGACGGTGGTGAGGGACAGGCTGGGAGCAGTTTGTAGCCGGCGGTGAGGGTCAGGCTGGAGGCAGAGAAGGTCAGGCTTGGGATGGTGTGTGGACGGCGGTGAGCTTCAGGCTGTGGACGGTGTGTGGACAGTGGTGAAGTGTAGGTTGGGAGTGATGTGAGGACGGTGGTGAGGGACAGGTTGGGAGTAGTGTGTGGCCAGCGGTGACGGTCAGGCTGGGGCGATGATGGTCAGGATGGGGATGGTGTGTGGATGGTGGTGAGGTTCAGCCTGGGGCCAGTGTTGTACGGCGGTGAGGGTCAGCTGGGGGCGGTGTGTGGATGCTGATGACGGGCAGGCTGAGGGTGGTGTGTGGTTGGCGGTGAGGGTCAGACTGGGGATGGTGTTGAACAGTGATGAGGATCAGCCTGGGGATGGTGAGGGTCAGGCTGGGGCTGGTGTGTGGACAGCGGTGAGGGTCAGGCTGGGGGCAGTGTTGAAGAGTGATGAGGATCAGGTTAGGGGCGGTGAGGGTCACACTGGAGGTAGTGTGTGGATAGCAGTGAGGGTCAGACTCTGGGCGGTGTTGGACAGCAGTGGGGCCTGACAGGGAATGGAGTTGGACAGCCGTTGGCGATCAGGCTGGGGATGGTGTTGGACCGTGGTGAGGGACAGGCTGTGGACGGTGTTTGGACGGCAGTGACGATCAGGCTGGGGAAGGTGCGTGGACAGCGGTGAGGGTGAGGATGGTGGTGGGGATCAGGCTGGAGACGGTGAGGGTCAGGCTGTGGGTGTTGTTGGATGGAGGTGAGGGTAAGTCTGGGGCGGAGTTGGGCGAGGGTGAGGGTCAGACTCGGGGCAGTATGTGAACAGTGGTGAGGGTCAGGCTGGGGCGGTGTGTGGATGGCAATGAAGTTCAGGTTGGTGGCGGCGTGTGTATGGTGATGAATGTCAGGCTGGGGGCAGTGATGATCAGGGTGGGGGCTGTGTGTGGACGGCGGTGAGGGTCAGCCCGGGGGTGGCGTGTGGACTGAGGTGAAGATCAGCCTGATGGCGGTGTTGGATGGCGGTGAGGGTAAGGCTGGGGGCAGTGTGTGGGCGGTAGTTGTGGTCAGGCTTGGTGCGTTGTGTCGACGGCGGTGAGGGCCATGCTGGGGGCGGTGTGTTCGACGGTAAAGGTCTGGCTGGGGTGGTGTGTGGTCGGTGGTAAGGGTCAGGCTGGGGCCAGTGTGTTCGACAGTGAGGGTCATGCTGGTGGCGGTGTTGAATGGTGATGAGGGTCAGGCTTGAGGTGTGCTAAGGGTCAGGTTGGTGGCGGTGTGTGGGCAGCAGTGAGGGTCAGGCTGGGGATGGTGATGGATGGTGGTGAGGGTCAGGCAGGTGGCAGTGTTTGGACGGAGGTGAGGGTGAGGTCAGGGGCAGTGTGTGGACGGCCGTGAGGGTCAGGCTGGGGGCAGTGTTTGGACGGAGGTGAGGGTGAGGCCAGGGGCAGTGTGTGGACATTGGTGAGGATCATGCTATGGGAGGTGTTGAATGGAGGTGAAATTCAGGCTCCGGGCGGTGTTGGACAGAGAAGAAAGCCAGGCTGGAGGCGGAGTTGGACCAGGGTGAGGGTCAGGCTTGGGGCAGTGTGTGGACGGCATTGAGGGTCAGGCTGGAGGCAGTGTGTGTATGACGGTGAGGGTCAGGCTAGGTGCAGTGACGGTCAGGCTGAAAGAAGTGAGGGTCAGGCTCTGGGCGGTGTTGGACAGTGGTGGGCGATCAGGCTGGGGGTGGTGCGGCTCAGACTGGGACCAGTGTGTGGATGGCGGTTGAGGGTTAGGCTGGGGGTGGGGTTGGACAGCGGTGAGGCCAGACAGGGAATGGAATTGGACAGTGGTGGGCGATCAGGCTGGGCATGGTATTGGACCGCGGTGAGGGTCAATCTGGGGGTGTTGTGTGGACAGCGGTGAGGGTCTGGCTGGGCGAGGTGTTGAACTGCAGTGATTGTCAGGCTGAGGGCGGTGAGTGGACGGCAGTGAGGGTCAGGCTGTGTGTGGTGGGGGTCAGGCTCTGGGCAGTGTTGGGCAGTGGTGGGGGCTGACAGGGAACAGAGTTGAAAAGCGGTGGGCGATCCGGCTGGGGATGGTGTTGGATCATGCTGAGGGTCAGGTTGTGTCGGTATGTGGACGGCGGTGATGGTCAAGCTGGGGGCAGTGTGTGGACGGTGGTGGGGGTACGGCTGGGGGCGGTGTTGGACGGCAGCGAGGCTCAGTCTGGGGGCGCGTTGAATGCAGTGAGGTTCAGGCTGGGGGTGGTGTAGGATGGAGGTGAAAACCAGGCTGGGGGCGGAGTTGGAAGATGTTGAGGGTCAGGCTCGGGGCAGTGTGTGGGCGGCGGTGAGGGTCAGGCTGGAAGCGGTGTGTGGATGGTGGAGAGGGTCACGCTGGGGTGGTGTGTGGACGGTAGTAAGGGTCCGGTTGGGGCAGGTGTGTAGACGGCGGTGAGGGTCAGGCTGGGGTGATGATGGTCAGGGTGAGAGTGGTGTGTGAACGGTGGTCAGCTTCAGCCTGGGGGCAGTTTTGGACGGCAGTTAGGGTCAGGCTCGGGGGTGTGAGGGTCAGGCTGGGGGTGGTGAGGATCTGACTGGAATCGGTGTGTGGACGCCGGTGAGTGTCAGGCTGGGGGTGGTCTTGGACAGCGGTGGGGCCTGACAGGGAACGGTGTTGGACAGTAGTGAGCTTTAAGGCTGGGAATGATGTTTGGCCGTGGTGAGGGTCAGGCTGGGGGCGGTGTGTGGACGGCAGTGAGGGTCAGGCTGGGGGCGGTGTGTGGACGGCAGTGAGGGTCAGGCTGGGTGTGGTGTGTGAACGGTGGTGAGGATCAGGCTGGGTGTGGTGTGTGAACGGTGGTGAGGATCAGGCTATGAACGGTGCGTGGACAGTGGTGAGGGTCAGGCTGAGGGAGGTGTTGAACTGCGGTGATTGTCAGGCTGGGGGCAGTGAGTGGGGTCAGTGAGAGTCAGGCTGTAAGCAGTGTGTCGGCAGCAGAGAGGGTCAGGCTGGAGGCAGTGTGTCAACGGCAGTAAGCATCATGCTGGGGGCAGAGTGTGGATGGCGGAGTGGGTCAGACTGGGGACTGTGTGTGGACGGTGGTGAGGGTCAGGCTGGGAGCGGTGTGTGGAAGGTGTATGGACGGCTGAGAGGGTCAGCCTGGGGGCAGTGAGGGTCAGGCTGTAGGCGGTGTTGTATGCGGTGGGGGTCTGACAGGGAATGGCGTTGGACAGTGATGGTATCAGGCTGCGGACGGTGTTGTGCCGCGGTGAGGGTCAGGCTTGTGGTGGTGTGTGGACAGCAGTGAGAGTCAAGGTGGGGGCAGTGTGTGGACGGCAGGGAGGGTCAGGCTGGTGCCGTGCGGACGTCGGTGAGGGTCAGGCTGGGGGAAGTTTTGGAAAGCAGTGAGGGTCAGGCTGGCAGTGGTGTGTGGACGGCAGTGAGGCCCAGGCTGGGGGCAGTGTGTGGACAGCTGTGAGGGTCAGGCTGGGGGCAGTGAGGGTCAGGCTGTGGGTGGTGTTGTACAGCTGTGGGGTTTTAACATCGAACGACATTGGACAGTGGTGGGGATCAGGCTGCGGACGGTGTTGTACCATGGTGAGGGTCAGGCTTCATGCGGTGTGTGGACAGTGGTGAGGGTCAGGCTGGGGCGGTGTGTGGATGGCGATGACGTTCAGGCTGGGAGCGGTGTGTGGATGGTGGTGAGGGTCAGCCGGGGTGCAAAGTTGGACGGTGGTGAGGGTCAGCCTGGGTGCAAAGTTGGACGGCAGTGAGGGTAAGGCTGGGGGTGGAGTGTGGAGTCAGAGATGGTCAGGCTGGGGCCGGTGTGTGGGCGGCCGTGGGTGGTCAGGCTGGGGAACTGTGTGTGGACGCAGTGAGGTTCAGGCTGGTGGTAGTGTGCGGACAACGGTGAGGGCCAGGCTGGGAGCGATGAGGGTCAGGCTGGGAGCGGTATGTGGACGGCGGTGAGGGACAGGCTGGGGGCGGTAAGTGGATGGCGGTGAGGGTAAGTCTGGCAGCGGAGTGTGGGGTCAGTGAGGGTCAGGTTGGGAGCAGTGTGTGGCTGCCAGAGAAGGGTCAGACTGGGGTAGTGTATGGACTGCAGTGAGTGTCAGAATGGGGACTGTGTGTGGACGGCGGAGAGGGTCAGGCTGGGGTCATTGTGTAGACGGCTCTGAGAGTCAGGCTGAGAGCAGAGTGTGGACTGCGGTGAGAGTCAGCTTGGGTGTGGTGTTGGACGGCAGTGGGCGTAAGGCTTGGGACTGAGTTTTGACATCAGTGAGGGTCAGCCTGGGGATGGTATGTTGATGGTGGTGAGGGTCTGGCTGGGGTCGGTGTGTGGACAGCGATGTCTGCGAGGCTGGGAGCGGTGTGTGGACGGCCGTGAGGTTCAGGCTGGGAGCAGTGTGTGGGCTGTGGTGATTGTCAGGCTGGGGGCAGTGTGTGTTGATGGTGGAGAGGGTCAAGATAGGGCAGAGTGCGGAAGGCAGTGAGACTCAGGCTGGGGCGGTGTGTGGACGGTGGTGACAGTCAGCCTGGGTGCAGTGTTGGACAGCGGTGAGGGTAAGGCTGTGGAAGCAGTGTGGGGTCAGAGAGGGTCAGGCTGGGGGCAGTGTGTGGACGGCAGTGTGGTTCAGGCTGGGAGCGGTGTGTAGACGGCAGTGAGGGGCAGGCTGGGGACAGTGATGGACGGCAGTGAGGGTCAGGCTGGGGGCGATGTTGGACTGAAGTGAGAGTCAGGCTGGGAGCACTGAGGGTCAGGCTGGGGCAGTGTTGGACAGTGGTGAGGGTCTTGCTGGGCGCAGTGTGTGGACGGTGGTGAGGGACAGGCAGGGGGCGGTATGTGGACGGCGGTGAGGGACAGGCAGGGGACGTTGTTGGACGGCAGAGAGGGTCAGGTTGGGGGCGGTGAGGGTCAGACTGGGGGCGGTATGTGGACGGCGGTGATGGTCAGGCTGGGGCCGTGCGTGGATGGCGATGACAATCAGACTTGGAGTGGTGTGTGGATGGCGGTGAGGGTAAGTCTGGCAGCTGAGTCGACGGTAGTGAGGGTCATCTTGAGTGCGGTGTTGGGCGGTGGTGAGGGTAAGGCAGGGGCCAGAGTGTGGGGTCAGAGATGGTCAGGCTGGGGCTGGTGTGTGGGCAGCGGTGGGGGTCAGGATGGGGATTGTGTGGATGGTGGTGAGGGTCACGCTGGAGGCGGTGTGTGGGGTCAGTGATGGTCAGGTTGGGGGCAGTGTGTGGACGGCAGTGAGGTTCAGGCTGGGGGCAGTGTCGGACATCAGTGACGGTCAGGTTGGTGCCACGTGAACAGTGGCAATGGACAGGCTGGGAGCGATGTATGGACGGTAGTGAGGGTCAAGCTGGAGCCGTGTGTGGACGGCAGTGCGGTCCAAGCTGGGTGCAGTGTGTTGAAGCAGGGGTCCAAGCTGTGGCAGTGAGGGTCAGGCTGTGGGTGGTGTTGTACAGCAGTGGGGTTCTGACAGGAAACGGCATTAGTCAGTGGTGAGGGTAAGGCTGGGGACAGTGTTGTACAGCGGTGAGTGTCAGGCTTGCGGTGGTGTGTGGATGGCGATGACGTTCAGGCAGGGAGTGGTGTGAGGACGGTGGTGAGGGTCAGCTGGGATGTGGAGTTGAACGGCGGTGAGGGTAAGGCTGGAGGCTGAGTGTGGGGTCAGAGTTGGTCAGGATGGGGCCGGTGTGTGGGTAGCGTTGGGGGTCAGGCTGGGGATGGTATGTGGACAGTGGTGAGTGTCAGGCTGGGGATTGTGTGTGGATGGTGGTGAAGGACAGGCTGGGTGCGGTGCTGGATTGCGGTGAGGGTAATGCTGGGGCGGAGTGCAGGGTCAGAGATGGTCAGGCTGGGGCCGGTGAGTGGGCAGCGATGGGGGTCAGGCTGGGGACTGGCTGGGACATTGGGGGTCTGACAGGGAACAGCGTTGGACAGTGGTGGTATCAGGTTGGGGATGGTGTTGTACCGCGGTGAGGGTCGAGCTTCTGGCGGTGTGTGGACAGTGGTAAGGGTCAGCCTGTGCGCGGTATTCGACGGCGGTGAGGGCCACGCTAGGTGCGGAGTATGGGGTCAGTGATGGTCAGGCTGGGGCCGGTGTGTGGGCAGCGATGGGGGTCAGGCTGGGGACTGTGCGTGGACGGTGGTGAGGTTCAGGCTGGGGGCAGTTTGTGGACGGCAGTGAGGGTCAGCCTGGATGCGGAGTTGGACGGCGGCGAGAGTAAGGCTGGGGGCGGAGTGTGGGATCAGAGATGGTCTAGCTGGGGCCGTTGTGTGGACTGCGGTGAGGGTCAGGCTGGGGACTGTGTATAGACAGTGGTGAGGGTCAGGCTGGGAGCAGTGTGTGGACGGCGTTGAGGGTCAGGCTGGGGACCTGTGTGAATGGCAGTGACGGTCAGGCTGGGAGTGATATGCGGACGTCAGTGAGGGTCAGGCTGAGGGCGGTGTTGGATGACGGTGAGGGTCAGGCTGGGAGTGGTGTGTGGACGGCAGTGAGGGTCAGGCTGGGGGCGGTGTGCAGACGGCAGTGTGGTTCAGGCTGGGAGCGGTGTGAGGACTGCAGTGAGATTCAGTCTGGGTGCGGTGTTGTCCGGCAGTGAAGGTCAGCCTGGGGGCTGAGTGTGGACGGCGGTGAGGGTCAGGCTGGGAGCGGTGTGCGGCCTGCGGTGATGGTAAGCCTGGGTGCAGTGTTGTACGGCAGTCAAGGTCAACCTGGGGGCTGAGTGTGGATGATGGTGAGCTTCACGCTGGGGACTGTGTGTGGACGGTGGTGAGGGTCAGGATGGGGACAGTGTGTGGAAGGTGGTGAGGGTCAAGCTGGGGACTGAGTGTGGACAGTTGTGAGGTTCAGGTTGGGGACGGTGTGTGGATAGCGATGACGTTCAGGCTGCAAGCGGTGTGTGGATGGAAGTGAGGGTCAGCCTGGGTGCGGTGTTGGATGGCATTGAGGTTAAGGCTGGGGGCAGAGTGTGGAATCAGAGATGGTCAGGCTGGGGCCGGTGTGAGGACAGCAGTGAGTGTCAGGCAGGGTGCAGTGCGTGTGACGTCGGTGAGGGTCATGCTGGGGGCGAAGAGTGGATGGTGGTGAGGGTAAAGCTGGGGGCGGTGTGTGGGCGGCAGTGAGGGTCAGACTGGGGATGGTGTGTGACGTTGGTAAGGGTCATGCTGGGGGCGGAGTATATGCAGTGAGGGTCAGGCAGAGGGCGGTGTGCGGGCGGCAATGAGGGTCAAGCCTGGGTCGGTGTGTGGACTGTGGTGAGACTCAGGCTGAAGACGGTGTGTGGACGGTGGTGAGGGTCAAGCTGGGCATGGTGTGTGTACGGCAGTGAGGAACAAGCTGGGGGTAGTGCTGGAATTCATTGAGGGTCAGGCTGGGGGCAGTGTTGGACAGCAGTGAGGGTCAGGCTGGGGGCAGTGTGTGTACAGCGGTGAGAGACAGGCTCGGGCGGTGTGTGGACATTGGTGAGAGACAGGCTCGGGTCGGGATGTGGATTTCGGTAAGGGTCAGGTTGTGGGCGGTGTGTGGACGGAAGTCAAAGTCAGGCTGGGGATGGTGTGTGACGTCAACGAGGGTCAGACTGGGGGCGGAGTATGGGTGGTGGGGGTCAGGCTGGTGGTGGTGTGTGGACAGCAGTGAAAGCCAGGCTGGGGGTGGTGTTTGGATGATGGTGAGGGTCAAACTGGGGGTGGTGTTGGACGACAGAGAGAGTCAGGCTGGGGGCAGTGTTTTGAATGGCAGTGAGGGTCAGGCTGGGAATGGTGTGTGGACGATGGTGAGATTCAGGCAGGGCTAAGTGTGTGGACGATGGTGATGGTCATGCTGGGGGTGGTGTGTGCACGTCCATGCGTGACAGGCTAGGGGCAGTGTGTGGACGTCGGTGAGGTCAGGCGAAAGACAGTGTGTGCACGGAGGTGAGGGCCAGACTGGGCCGGTGTATGGGCGTCTGTGAGGGTCAGGCTAGGGATGGTGTGTGGATGGCAGTGAGAATCAAGCGGTGTGTGGATGGCAGTGAGCGACAATCTGGGGCGGTGTGTGGACATCGGTGAGTGTCAGGCTGGGTGCTGTGTGTGGACAGCAGTGCGCGTCAGGCTGGGGGTGGAGTGTGGGCGACAGTGAGGTTCAGGCTGGGGGCGGTGTGTAGACAGTGTTGAGGATTATGCTGGGAACGGTGTGTGGACAGCGGTGGGACTCAGGCTGGGGATGGTGCATGGATGGCAGTGACGGTCAGGCTGTGGGCTAAGTGTGGACGATGGTGAGGGTCAGGCAGAGACGCTGTGCGGGAGACGATGGTGATCAGGCTGGGGGCAACATGTGGACTGCGGTGAGGTTCAGGCTGAAGGTGGTGTTGGATGGCAGTAAGGTGTTTGGATGTTGGTAGGGGTCAGGCTGGGGCGGTGTATGGGCGGCTGTGATGGTCAGGCTGGGGCGGTGTATGGGCGGCTGTGATGGTCAGGCTGGGGATGGTGCCTGGATGGCAGTGAGGACCAATCTGGGTACGGTGTTGGAATATGTTGAGGGTCAGGCAGGGGGCAGTGTTGGATGGCTGTGAAGGACATGCTCGGGGTGGCGTGGGGGCGGTGGTGAGGGTCGGATTGGGGGTGGTGTGTGGATGGCGGTGAGAGACAGGCTGCAGGCAGTGTGTGGAGACAAGTGAGGGTCAGGATGTGGGCGGTGTGTGGACGGCAGTGAAGGTTAAGCTGGGGATGGCAGATGGATGGCGGTGAAGGTTAGGCTGTGGGCGGTGTGTGGATGGAGGTGAGGGACAGGCTGGGGGGGTGTATGGGCGGTGTATGGGCGTTAGTGAGGGTCAGGGTGGGGATGGTGTGTGGATGGTGGTGAGGCTCAGGCTGGGAGCGGTGTTTGGATGGTGGTTAGGGTCAGGCTGGGGCGGAGTGTGGATGCCGGTGAGCGTTTGGCTGGGGGCGGTGTGTGGACCGCAGTGAGGGTCAGGCTGGGGGCAGTGTTGGATTGTGGTGAGGGTCAGGGTGGGGCGGTATGTGGATGTCGGTGAGGGTCAGGCTGGGGGCAGTGTGTGGACGTCGGTTGGGTCAGGCGGGCGACTGTGTGGACAGAGGTGAGGGTCAGACTGGGCCAGTGTATCGGCGTCTGTGAGGGTCAGGCTGCGGATGTTGTGTGGGCAGCGGTGAGGATCAAGCTGGGGGTGGTGTTGGATGGCAGTGAGGGTCAGGTTGGAGACGGTGTGCGGATGACGGTGAGGGTCAGGCTGGGGACGGTGTGTGGACGTTAGTGAGGGACATGCTCGGGCGGAGAATGGGGTGCTGTGAGGATCAGGCTGTGGGCAGTGTTGGACGGTGGTGAGAGACAGGCTGGGGGCGGTGTGTGGACGGTGGTGAGGGTCAGGTTGGGGCGCTGTGTGGATGCAGGTGAGCGTCAGTCTGGGGGCGGTGTGTGGACATCGGTGAGGGTCAGGCTAGGGGCGGTGTGTGGGTGTTGGTGATGGTCACGATTGGGGTGGTGTGTGGACAGCAGTGAGAGACAGCCTGGGGGCAGTGTGTGGACGTCGGTGAGGGTCAGGCTGGGGCGGTATGTGGACGGTGGTGAGGGTCAGACAGGGGATGGTGTGTGGACAGCCGTAAGGGTCAGGCTGGAGACAGTGTGGGGACCGCAGTGAGTGTCAGGCTGCAGGCGGTGTGTGGATAGCGTTGAGGATTACGCTGGGAATGGTGTGTGTACGGCAGTGAGCGTCAGGAAGTGAGCGGTGTATGGGCGACTGTGAGGGTCAGGTTGGGGGCAGTGTTGCACGGAGGTGAGGGTCAGGCTGGGGGCAGTGGGTGGACGTCGGTGAGGGTCATGCTCGGGGTGGAGTGTGGGCGGCTGTGAGGGTCAGGCTGAAGGCGGTGTGTGGGTGGAGGTGAGGGTCAGGATGGGGCGGTGTATGGGCATTTGTGATGTGTCAGGCTGGTGATGATGTGTGGACGGCGGTGAGAGAAAAGCTGGGGGCGGTGTATGGACGGTGGTGAGGGTCAGGCTGGGGGTGGTGTGTGGACGGCGGTGAGTGAAAAGCTGGGGCGGTGGATGGACGGTGGGGAGGGTCAGGCTGGGGGCAGTCTGTGGGCGCTGCAGTGAGGATTAAGCTGAGCGGTGTTGGAATGCGTTGAGGGTCAGGCTGGGGGCGGTGTGTGGACAGCAGTGAGACACCGGCTAGGGGCAGTGTGTGGTTGTCGGTGAGGGTCATGCTCGGGGTGGAGTGTGTGCAGCTGTGAGTGTCAGACTTCGGGCGGTGTGTGGACGGTGGTGAGGGTTAAGCGGGGGATGGCGCATGGATGGCGGTGAGGGTCAGGCTGTGGGCAGTGTGTGGACGGAGGTGAGGGACAGGCTGGGGCGGTGTATGGGTATTTGTGAGGGTCAGGGTGGGGATGACATGTGGATGGCCGTGAGGATCATGCTGGGGGCGGTGTTGGACTGCATTGAGGGTCAGGCTGGGGGCGGTGTTTGGATGGTGGTTACGGTCAGGCTGAGGCGGAGTGTGGATGGCGGTGAACGTTTGGCAGGGGGCAGTGTGTGGACTGCGGTGTAGGGTCAGGCAGGGGGCGGTGTTGAAGGGCGGTAAGGGTCAGGATGAGTGCGGGATGTGGACGGTGGTGAGGGTCAGTCTGTGGGCAGTGTGTGGACAGCGGTGAAAGTCAGTCTGGGCTCATTGTGTGGAGGGCGGTGAGGGTTAGGCTAGGGGTGGTGTGTGGATGGATGTGAGGGTCAGGCTGGAGACGATGTATGGGCATCTGTGAGGATCAAGCTGGGGGTGGTGTTGGACGACTTTGAGGGTCAGGCTGAGGGCGGTGTTTGGATCGTGGTAAGGGTCAGGCTGGGGGTGGTGTGTGGATCACGGTGCATGGTCAGGCTGGGGATGGTGTTGAAACGGCGCTGAGGATCAGGCTGGTGGCATTGTGTGGGCAGCTGTGAGTGTCAGGCTGGGGGGCGGTGTTGGACAGGGGTGAGGGTCAGTCTGGCGGCGGAGTGTGGAAGTCAGTGAGGGTCATGCTCGGGCCGGAGTGTGGGTGGCTGTGAGGTTCATGCTGGGGGCAGTGTGTGGAAGGTGGTGAGGGTCAGGTTGGGGGTGGTGTGGGGACGGCAGTGAGCATCAGAAAGTGAGCAGTGTATGGTCATCTGTGAGGGTCAGGCTGGTGATGGTGTGTAGACGGCAGTGAGGATCATGTTGGGGGCGTGGTTGGAATGTGTTCAGGGTCAGGCTGGGGACAGTGTTGGATGGCGGTGAGGGTCAGGCTGGGGCTGTGTCAGGATGGCGGTGAGAGACAGGCTGCGGGAGGTATGTGGATGTCGGTGATGGTCAGGATGGGGGAGGCATGTGGATGGCAGTGAGGGTCAGGGTAGGGACGGTGTGTGGACAGTGGTGACGGTTACACTAGGGGCAGTGGTGGTGCGTGTCAGGCTGGGCCGGTGTTGAACGGCAGTGAGGATCAGGCTGGGTGCGGTGTGTGGTCTGCAGTTAATGTCAGGCTGTGGGCGGTGTGTGGACGGTGGTGATGATAAGGCTGGTGGCGGTGTATGGGAATCTATGAGCGTCAGGCTGGGGGTACATTGTGGGCGGTGGTGTGGATCAAACTAGAGGCGGTGTTGGATGGCGTTGAGGGTCAGGCTGGGGGTGGTGTTTGAATGGCGGTAAGGGTCAGGCCGGAGCGGAGTGTAGATGTCAGTGACGGTCAGGCTAGGGTCCGTGTTGAATGGCGTTGAGGTCCAGGCAGGGGGCGCTATGTAGGTGACGATGGGGATCAGGCTGGGGGTGTTGTGTGGATGGCGGGGAGGGTCAGGATGGGGCGGTGTTGGATGCCAGTGTAGGTCATGCTGGGGGAGGGGTGTGGACGTCAGTGAGTGACAGGCTGGGGGCGGTGTGTGGACAGCATTGAGGATAACACTGGTAACATAGTATGGACAGTGGTGAGGGTCAGGCTGGGGACAGTGCGTGGATGGTGGTGAGGGTCAGGCTGTGGGCTGTGTGTGGACGATGGAAGGGTCAGGCTGGGTGTGCTGTGTGGACGTTGGTGAGGATTATGGTGTGGACGGTGTGTGGACGTCGGTAGGGGTCAGGCGGGAGACGGTGTGTGGATGGAGTTGTGGGACAGGATGGGGCAGTTAATGGGCGTCTATGAGTGTCGGGCTGGGGATAGAGTGTGGATGGCAGTGAGGGTCAGGCTGGCGCTGGTGTGTGGATGGCAGTGAGGGTGAGGCTGGAGGCGGTGTGTGGACGGCGGTGAGGGTCAAGCTGGGGGCGGTGTGTGGACAGCGTTGAGTGTCAGGCTGGGGCTGGTGTGTGGACGGCATTGAGGTTTCGGCTGTGCGAAGTGTTGGATGGAGGTGAGGGTCAGGGTGGGGGCGGTGCATGGACGATGGTGAGGTTCAAGATGGGGACGGTGTGTGGACAACAATGAGGGTCAGGATAGGGACGGTGTGTGGACGAGGGTGAGGGTTTGGGTGGGGATGTGGTGTGGACAGCAGTGAGGGTTACGCTGGGGCAGTGTGCGGTCGGCAGTGAGCGTCAGGCTGGGTGTAGAGTGAGGTCAGCGGTGAGGGTCAGACTGGGGGCCATGTGTGTGCGGCGGTGAGGGTAAGGCTGCGGGTGGTGTGTGGATGGCGTTGATGGTCAGAATGGGAGCGGTGTGTGGACAGCGGTAAGGGTCAGGCCTGGGGCGGTGTGTGGACAGCGGTGAGGGTGAGGCTGGGGCCAGTGTGTGGGTGGCGGGGTGTGTCAGGCTTTGGGTGGTGTTTGGACGGTGGAGAGAGACAGGCTGGTGGCGCTGTGTGGACATCGGTGAGTGACAGGTTGGGGGCGGTGTGTGGAGGTTGGTGAGGGTTAGGTTGGGCACGGTGTGTGGACATCGATGAGTGACAGGTTGGGGGTGGTGTGTGGAGGTTGGTGAGGGTTAGGTTGGGCACAGTATGTGGACATCGATAGGGGTCAGGTAGAAGACGGTGTATGGACGGAGGTGAGGGTCAGGCTGGGGCGGTATTTGGGCGTCTGTGAGGGTCAGGCTGGGGATGGTATGTGGACGGCAGTGAGGATCAAGCTGGGCATGGAGTTGGAATGCGTTAACAGTCAGGCTGGGGGCAGTGTGTGGTCATCGGTCGGGTCAGGCGGGAGACGGTGTGTGGGCGGAGGTGAGGGTCAGGCTGGGGCGGTGTATGGGCGTCTGTGAGGGTCAGGCGGGGGATGGTATATGGATGGCGGTGAGGATCAAGCTGGGGGCGGTGTTGTACAGTGTTGAACGGTGTTGAGGGTCAGGCTGGGGGCGATATGTGGACCGTGGTCCAGGGTCAGGTTGGGGACGGCTTTGAACGACTCTGAGGGTCAGTATGGGGGCGGTGTGTTGACGGTGGTGAGGGTCAGGGTAGGGGCAGAGTGTGTGCGGCCGTGAGGGTCAGCAGGGCCGGTGTGTGGACGGTGGTGAGTGTCAGGCTGGGGATGGTATGTGGGTGGCTGGGAGGTAGTCTGGGGGCATTGTGTATGATGGTGAGGGCGAGGCTGCAGGCGGTGTGTGCATGGCGGTGAGGGGCAGGCTGGGGGCGGTGTGTGGACGTCAGTGAGGGTTACGCTGGGGACGGTATGTGGACAGTGGGGAGGGTCAGGCTGTGGATGCTGTGTATAAGGTGGTGGGGGCCAGGCTGGAGGCGGTGTGTGGGTGGCCATGAAGGTCAGGATGGAGACGGAGTGTGGGCGATGGTGAGGGACAGTCTGGGGGCGATATGTACGGTGTTGAGTGAGAGGCTGCCGGCGGTGTGTGGATGGCAGTGAGGGTCAGGCTGGGGGTGGTGTGTGAACGGCAGTGATGGTCAGGCTAAGGCTGGTGTGTGGCGGTGGTAATGGTCAGGGTGATGGTGCGTGTACGGTGGTGTGGTTCAAGCTGAAGGCGGTGTTGAATGGCAGAAAGGGTCAGGTGGGGTCCAATGTGTGGTTGGCAGTGAGGGCCAGGCTGGGGGCGGTGTTTGTACGTCGGTGAGAGTTACGCTGGGGGCGGTTTGTGGACGTCAGTTGAGCTCAGTCTGGAAACAGTGTGTGGACAGAGTTGAGGGTCAGGCTGGGTGGTGTAACAATGGCGGTGTGAGTCAATCTGGGGGCGGTGTGTGGATGGCAGTGAGGGTCAAGCTTGGGAGAGCATTGGACTTCGGTGAGGGTCAGACTGGGGACAGAGTGTGGGCATCTGTGAGGGGCAGGCTGGCGGCAGTGTTTGAAAGGCGGTGAAGATCAGGCTGGGCCGGTTTTTGGAGGGTGGTGTGGGTCAGGCTCGGGGCGGAGAGTGAGCGGATGTGAGCTTCAGGCTGGGGGCGGTGTGTGGGCGGCAGTGAGGGTCAGGCTGGGGCCGATGTGTGGACATTGGTGAGGGTCAGGCTGGGGACAGCACGTGAATGGCAGTGAAGGTCATGCTGGGGGCGGTGTGTGGATGTCGGTGAGGGTCAGGCTGGGGGTGTGTGTGGATGTCGGTGAGGGTCAGGCTGGGGGCGGTGTGTGGATGTCAGTGAGGGTCCAGCTCGGGACGGAGTGTGGGTGGCTGTAAGGTTCAGGCTTGGGGTGGAGTGTGGGCGGCATTGAGGGTAAGGCTGGAGCCAATGTGTGGATGTTGGTGAGGGTCAGGCTGGTGATAGTGTGTCGACGGCGGTGAGGGTCAGGGTGGGGGTAGTGTGTGGATGTCGG
The DNA here is from genome assembly GCF_047496795.1 of Chiloscyllium punctatum. NCBI lineage: Eukaryota > Metazoa > Chordata > Chondrichthyes > Orectolobiformes > Hemiscylliidae > Chiloscyllium > Chiloscyllium punctatum. Next base: position 106,587,903 of record NC_092752.1, read on the forward strand.
TGAGGGTCATGCTCGGGGCGGAGAGTGAGCGGATGTGAGCTTCAGGCTGGGGGCGGTGTGTGGACAGTGGTGAGGGTCAGGCTTGGGGTGGGGTGTGAATGGCGGTGAGGGTCAGGCTTGAGGCAGTGTGTGGACAGCAGTGAGGGTCAAGTTGGGGATGGCGCATGAATGGCGGTGAAGGTCAGGCTGGGGTGGAGTGTGAGCAGCTGTGAGGTTTAGGCTGGCTGCGATTTGTGGACATCGGTGAGCGACAGGCTGGGTCAGTGTGTGGACGGCGGTGAGGGTCAGGCTGTGGGCAGTGTATTGATGGTCATGAATTTCAGGGTGCGGACAGCGTGCGTATGGAGGTGCGGGTCAGGCTGGGGGTGGTGTGTGGACAGCGGTGAGGTTTAAGCTAAGTGTGGTGTGTGCTCGGCGGTGAGCGTCAGGAAGGGAGCGGTGTATGGGATCAGTGAGGGTTGGCTGGGAATGATGTGCGGACGGTGGTGAGGATAAAGCTGGGGGCAGTGTTGGATGGCATTGAGGGTCAGGCTGGGGGCGGTGTGTGGATGTCGGTGAGGGTCATGCTCGGGGCAGTGTGTGGGTGTTTGTGAGGTTCAGGCTGGGGGCGGAGTGTGGGCGGCGGTGAGTGTCAGGCTGGGGGCGATGTGTGGACGTTGTTGAGGGTCAGGCTGGTGACAGCACTTGAATGGCGGTGAAGATCAGGCTGGGCCGGTTTTTGGAGGGTGGTGTGGGTCAGGCTGCGGGCAGAGTGTGGGCGGCGGTGAGTGTCAGGCTGGCAGTGGTGTGTGTATGTCGGTGAGGGTCAGCCTGCGGATAGTGTGTAGATGGCGGTGAGGGTCAGTCTCGGGGTGTTGTGTACGGCGATGATGATGAGGCTGCGGGCGGTGTATGGACTGCAGTGGGGCTAGGCTGGGCGGGGAGTGAGGATGACGGTGAGGGTCAGTCTGGGGGTGGTGTGTGGACGACAGTGATGGTCATACTGAGGGCGGTGTGTGTACAGCCTTGTGGGTCAAGTTGGGGGCGGTGTGTGGGCGAAGGAGAGGGTCAGTCTGGGGGCAGTGTGTGGACAACGGTGATGGTCATGCTGAGGGCGGTGTGTCGACGTCGGTGAGCAACAGGCTGGATGCAGTGTGTGGACTTTGGTGAGGGTTTCAGTATGGACCGTGTGTGGACGTCGGCGGGGTCAGGCTGGGGACAGTGTGTGGACGGAGGTGAGGGTCAGGCTGGGTGGGTGTATGGGCGTCTGTGAGGGTCAGGCTGGGGATGGTGTGTGGATTGCGGTGAGGATCAAGCTGGGGGCGGTGATGGAATGTGTTGAGGGTCAGGCTGTCGGCAGTGTTGGACGGCGGTGAGGGTCAGGCTATGAGCAGTGTTGCATGATGGTGAGGGTCAGGCTGGGGGCGGTGTGTGGACGGCGTTGAAAGACTGGCTGGGGGCGGTGTGTGGATGGCGGTGAGGGTCAGGCTGGGGGCACTATAAGGGTGGCTGTTAGGGTCGGGCTGGGGGCAATGTTGATGGCGGTGAGGGTTATGCTGGGGACAGTGTGTGGACATTGGTGAGGGTCAGGATGCAGGCGGTGTGCTGACAGAGTTGAGGCACACGCTGGGCATGGTGTGTGTACGGCGGTGAGGGTTATGCATGGGGGTGGTGTGTGGATGGCGGTGAGCGGCAGGATGGAAGCGGTGTGTGGACAGTGGAGAGTGTCAGTCTGGGGACGGTATGTGGATGGCAGTGAGGGTCAGGGTGAGGGCTGTGTGTGGACGATGGAGAGGGTCAGTCTGGGTATGTTGTTTGGATGGTCGTGAGTGTCAGTCTGGGGGTGGTGTGTGGATGGTGTTGAGGGTCAGGCTGAGGCACTGTTGAACGACGTGAGGGTCAGGCAGGGGGCGCTGTGTGGGAGATGATGGGGCTCATGCTGGAGGTGTTGTGTGGATTGCGGTGAGGGTCAGGTTGAGGACGGCGTATGGATGATGGTGGCAGTTACGCTGGGGCGGTGTGTGGACGGTCGTGCGGGGCAAGCTAGGCCAGAGTTGAACCGCGGTGAGGGTCAGGCGGGGTGCGGTGTGAGTTCGGTTGTGATGCACAGGCTGCTGGCAGTGTGTGGATGGTGGTGAGGGTCAGTCTGAGGGCGGAGTTTGGATGGCGGTGAGGGTCATGCTGGGGGCGGTGTGTGGACGTCGGTGAGTGACAGGCTGGGGGCAGTGTGTAGATGTTGGTGAGGGTTACGTGGAAACGGTGCGTGGACATCGGTAGGGGTCAGGCTGGAGATGGTGTGTGGACAGAGGTGAGGTTCAGGCTGGGGGTGGTGAGTGGACGACGGTGAGGGTCAGTCTGGGGGCAGTGTGTGGACGGCAGTGAGGGTCAGGCTGGGGGCGGTGTGTGGACGGTGGTGACTGTCAGGAAGGGAGCAGTGTATGGGCATCTTTGAGGGTCAGGATGTGGATGGTGTGTGGATGGTGGTGATGATCAAGCTGGGCGTGGTGTTGGAATGCGTTGAGGGTCAGGCTGGGGGCCCGTGTGTGGACAGCAGTGCGAGACAGGCGGGGGGCAGAGTGTGGATGTCGGTAAGGGTCGTGCTCGGGGAGGAGTGTGATCGTTGTGAAGGGCAGGCTGGGGGCGATGTGTGGACGGAGGTGGTGGACAGGCTGGGGGCAGTGTTTGGACGGAGATGATGGACGGGCTGCTGCAGTGTATGGGCATTTGTGAGGGTCAGGCTGAGGATGGTGTGTGGACGGCGGAGGGAATCAGGCTGGGGGCGGTGTTGGACGCCGTTGAGGGTCAGGCTGGGGTGGAGTGTTAACAGCAGTGAGCATTCGGCTGGGGGCAGTGCGTGGACCACGGTCCAGGGTCAGGCATGTGGCGGTGTTGAACGGCTGTGAGGGACAGGTAGGGGACACTGTATGGATGGTGGTGATGGTCAGGATGGGGGCGGTATGCGGAGGGCGGTGAGGGTCAGTCTGCGGGCGGTGTGTGGACGGTGGTGAAAGTGAGCCTGGGCTCAGTGTGTGGAGGGCGGTGAGGTTCAGGCTGCTGGCAGTGTCTGGATAGTTGTGAAGGTCAGGCTAGGGGTGGTGTGTGGATGGCGGTGAGGGTGAGGCTGGAGACAGTGTATGGGCATCTGTGAGCATCAGGCTGGGGTTGGTGTACGGACGGCAGTGAGGATCAAGCTGGGGGTGGTGTTGGATGACATTGAGGGTCAGACTAAGGGCGGTATTTGGATGGTGGTAAGGGTCAGGCTGGGGGTGGTGTGTGGACTGCGGTCCAGGGTTAGACTAGGGATAGTGTTGAACTGGCGCTGAGGGTCAGGTTTGGGGCGTTGTGTGGACGGTGGTGAGTGTCAGTGTGGGGAGAGTGTGGGCAGCTGTGAGGGTCAGGCTGCAGGCGGTGAGTGGACGGTGGTGAGGGTCAGGGTGGGGGCAAAGTGTGGGCAGCTGTGAGAGTCAGGCTGGGGGCGGTGTGTGGACAGTGGTGAGGGTAGGCTGGAGGCAGAGTGTGGACAGCTGTGAAGGTCAGGCTGGCGGCAGTGTGTGGATGTCGGTGAGGGTTACGCTGGTGATGGTGTGTGGACGCCAGTGGGGGTCAGGCTGGTCTGGTGTTGAACGGCGGTGACGATCAGGCAGGATGCGGTGTGAGGTCAGCGGTGGTGGTCGTGTGTGGACAGCGGTGAGGGTCAGGCTGGGGGTGGTTTTGAACAGCGGTGAGGGTCAGGCGGGGACGCTGTGCGGGCGACGATGGGGATCAGGCTGGGGGTGATATGCGGACGGCAGTGAGGGTCAGGCTGAGGGTGGTGTTGGATGACAGTGAGGGTCAAGCTGGGGGCGATGTGTGGACATTGGTGAGTGACAGGCTGGGGGCGGTGTATGGACATCGGTGAGGGTTAAGCTGGGGACTGTGTGTGGATGTCAATAGGGGTCAGGCTGGAGATGGTGTGTGGATGGCCGTAAGGATCAAGCTGGAGGCTGGTGTTGGAACGCGTTGAGGGTCAGGCTATGGGCAGTGTTGGACGGTGATGAGGGTCGGGCTGGGGGCGGTGTGTGGATGGCAGTGAGAGACAGGCTGGGGGCGGTCTGTGGATGGTAATGAAGGTCAGGGTGGGGACCGAATGTGGACGGCGGTGAGGGTCAATCTGGAGGTGGTGTGTGGACAGTGGTTGCGATGGTCAGGCTTGGGGCGGTGTTTGGACGTTAGTAATGGTCAGGCAAGGGGTGGTGTGCGGATGGTGGTGACGGTTATGCTAGGGGCTGCGTGTGGACGGTGGTGCGGGTCAGGCTGTGCCGGTGTTGAACGGCGGTGAGGGTCAGGCGGAGTGCGGTGTGATGTCAGCGGTGGTGGTCAGGCTGGGGGAGGTGTGTGGACGGCGGTGATAATCAGGCTGGGGCGGTTGTAGACGGCGGTGAGGATCAAGCTGGGGGTGGTGTTGGACGGCAATGAGTGTCAGGCTGGGGACGGTGTATGGGCAGTGGTGAGGGTCAGGCTGGGGCGGTTGCGTGGGTCAGGCCTGGCGCTGTGTGTGGATGGTGGTGAGGGTCAGGTTGGGGGACGGTGTGTGGATGGCGGTGATGGTCAGGCTTGGGGTGGTGTTGGATGGCTGTGAGGGTCAGTCTGAGGGCAATGTGTGGATGGCGGTGACGGTCAGGCTGGTGGCGGCGTGTGGCTCCGTCTGGGGGTGGTGTGTGGACAATGGTGGTGAGGGTCAGGCTTGGGGCGGTGTTTAGATGGCAGTGATGGTCAGGCAGGTGGGGGTGTGTGGATGGTCATGAAGGTCAGGGTGCAGGCAGAGTGTGGACGATGGTGAGGGTCTGTCTTGGGGCGGTGTGTGGACAGTGGTGATGGTTTGGTTAAGTACTGTGTGTTGATGGTGGTGCGGTTGAAGCTTAAGGCGGTGTTCAATGGCAGTAAGGGGCAGGTGGGTTGTGATTTGTAGTCGACAGTGACGGTCAGTCTGGGGGCGGTGCATGGAGAGCGGTGAGGGCCAGGCAAATGGCGGTTCCCGGGTATAATTAATGAACCTCTGCTGATTGTAGTAAATATAATTAATCCAATCCACAAAAAACCCGCCGCTATCTGGTTCCTAGCCTTGTATTCGTCAGGAACACCCCTGGGGACCCCTATGGCATCTAAATATATGTTATCATCGAAAGAGGTCTCCAAAGCTCTCTCAGTTCTTCCACTAGAACGGGGTTGCTCTTGTTTTTCGAATACCAGGGTGAATGGGATGGCCAATTGAACGATCGCACAAGTGCCCGTCCATTTTTGGGGCAGGGTCGGTCGCAGAACCCTCCCACCACAGTACCACCAGAGGTCTGCCCTAGGCACATGAATGTGGGAGTAATTCCCGCCCCCGGTAGTTTCATTGACCAGCCGAATTGATCCGCTGCACTTGTCAAATGTCCCCACATTGTCGTCCCACTGTAGTCCCATCCGAGAGACGCAGGCCTGGTGCATACCCGTTACCCCTGAGAATGATCGCGGGCGGGGCGCCCCCTCAGACCTGACGGGGGGAAACTTCAAACTCAGGGGTCGACAAGTGGGGTCGTTCCAGGCCTCTCGGTCCTGGTACAGCCTTATCATGCAGTCCATGGCTCGTGGGTGTTTCTCCCATCCCAGCGGGAATGGGACCACCTGAGGGTTAGGGCGGGCACTCGTGCATGCGTAGCAATCACTCTTTTTCATGCTCCTCAAAGTATATTTGACCCATTCCATCCAGGCATTCGCCTCCCCGTATCCCGTTTCAATTTCAAAGGTCTTTTCCAAATCCGTCACCTCAATTATTCTAATCTTTTCCTGCTTATCAGTGGTGGATGAATCCCCAGACTCAGCTTCAATGACCGTGATATACGTGCAGCACAGCTGCATCCCCCCCCATCCTGACTGGCCCCCAACTCTTATACCCAGTATTGTTCCATTAAGGCTCGCCCCTTTCTTTTCCAAGTTCTTTATGGTCAGATAGAGCGGATTGCACTGATTCTGCCCACAATCGGGTCCAGGCGTGATGGGATCACGGACAAATGACACCATAGCCTCGGCCCCGGGGGCTGGAGGCCTATTTAGGCCTTCCCTACCATGCAATTGTAATACTAATGTCTGACCCTGGAATCCCCTTTCTCTCTCTAGGTTCCGCTTAGTTTGATTCCGTTCACTGTTAGTCCTACAGGGCACCAACCCACATAGGTCTAAGCTAAATGTCTGTGTTGATTGGTTGGCAAGCACGGAGATGGAGAACCACTGACGGTCCTCTGCTTGTTTTTTCCAGAGGCCAAATTGGGTAACACGCACACTATGACCCAACCCAAGGATAATGGCATAGCAAGTTAACAATACGATTGACCGCATTTTGTTGCGACACCCGTAGCCCGAGGGCACAGTTCCTTTAGACTCGCCAAAGTCCGATTAGTTCGTACTCAGAGTCTCTGTTCCTTAGATGCCTTTGTCAGAGAGGTTCGTTCGTCCTCCGTCGGTCGTGGCACTGGTCCCTTGACTCGAGTGTAATGTGTCCAGCACTTTTAGGCCGTACGGACAGCCGTTTCGGTCGTCAAAAGTACCAGGAAGGGACCGTCCCAAGTTGGTTCGAGGATACGTTGCTTCCAGCTTTTAATCAGGACCCACTGACCCGGCTTGACGGTCTGCACCGCAAACTCGAGGGGCGGCGTCTGTGCCAAAAGTCCCTGTTGGCGTAAATGAGATAGAGCAGACCCAAAGCCACCACATATTTTTGCACAAACATATCCCGAGACTCGCATACAGGAGGTTCCCCCTTCGGCCCATGGAACGTGAGGCCAAACAGCATTTCGAAAGGGGAGACGCCCAAATCCCGCCTTGGCTGGGTGCGAATTTGCAATAGGGCAAGGGGTAGGCATTTGGTCCAAGGCAGGCCGATATCATTAGTGAGTTTGGTTAGCTGCTTTTTGATGGTCTGGTTCATTCTTTCGACCTTGCCCGAGGAGGAGGGATGCCAGGGGGTGTGCAAATCCCAGTCAATCCCCATTGCTTGCACTACATTCTGGAGGACGGTCGAGGTGAAGTGGCTCCCCTGGTTAGAGTCAATAGCGCGGGGTAGCCCAAATCGTGGGATGATTTGCTCGAGTAGAATCTTGCTAACCTGAGTTGCCGTTGCCGTGGTAGTGTGGAAAGCTTCCACCCATCCTGTCAGGTGATCTACCACTACTAATAGATACTTCAGACGACCTATGGGGGGGAGCTCAGTGTAATCTACCTGGACATTCTCAAACGGCCTATAGGCCGGACTCCTACCCCCTTGTCTTGCATGATGCCGCTGCCCCCTTTTGTTAATCTTTCGACATGTTATGCAATCTCCTGTGACCTGCTTGGCTAACGTGTACAGACCAGGGTGAGCATATCGGCGCAGGAAGGCATCACACAGTGCCTGGGTGCGCCAGTGACCCCCTTGGTGTAAACGGGCAATAATGTCCCGCGTCAACGGTCGATTTAGTAGCTGGCGGCCATCAGGTAAGGTCCACTTGCCTTCCCTACCCTTTGTACCCCCCAGAGACGCAAGAAGAGTTTCTTCTTTGTCAGTAAACGTGGGCACTTGGGTAATTTCGGATATCTGGGGAATCCTTACCAGGCAGTTTATTACTTCCTTCCCCATCCCAGCCAATTTTGCCTGTTCATCTGCCAATTGATTCCCCAGGGTCTCGTCTTTCTGGTGTCCTTTCACATGTACTACAGCAATCTCTTGTGGCAGCAACAAATCCTCCAAGAACATGGCTACTAGTTCCTCGTGGACTAACTCCTTTCCTCTACGATTTATCATTCCCCTTTCTTTCCAGATCTTCCGAAAGGTGTGTACTATCCCAAAGGCATACTTAGAGTCAGTGTAGATTGTCCCGGTTATTCCCTTGAAATTCCTCAGAGCCCGGTGCAAGGCGTACAATTCGCACGTTTGTGCCGACCAGGCATTCGGTAGCCGTCCACTTTCCACTAATTCCCAACCAGTCTCACTAATGACTGCATAACCGTTGTGTCTCTTCCCATCTATCACTCGAGAGGACCCATCAATGTACCACCGCCTTCCTGCATGTAAGGGGGTATCCCTCAGATCTTCCCTCACTTTACTCTGGTACTCTATTATGTCTGAACAGCAGTGTTCCAGTTCCTCCTCCTCTTCCCCTTTCCAAAGAAATTCCGCCGGGTTCTGGCAGCCCCCGACTTTTATTCGGAGGTCTTCTCGGTCTAACAATATGGCTTCATATTTCAGAATGCTCAGTCAGTCAGCCACCTCCCGGCCTTCTGATTCAGGATAGTTCTAACCTGGTGGGGAGTAGTGACTGTGAAGGGGGCCCCGAAAGTCAACTTCCTGCTTTCCTCTACCAGCTTTGCCGTGGCTGCCACCGCTTGGACACACTCCGGCCACCCTCGGGAGACTGGATCCAGAATTTTTGACAGGAAAGCCACGGGCTTCCTTTCCCCCCCCCCCCCCCCCCCCCAGTCCTGGGTCAATACTCCAAGAGCGGTTCCCTTTCTGGAGTTCACAAAGAGGCGAAATGTCTGACTAAAATCCGGCAAGCTTAAAACAGGTGCGGCCATCAATTTTCCTTTTAGGATTCCAATTAACTTTTTCTCCTCCTCCTCCCATTTTATTCTGTTGGGTGCCTCCTCAATGAGTTTTAGGTACAAGTCTTTAGTAAGGGGGGCATAGTCGTCTATCCATAATCGACAATAGCCTAAGAGTCCCAAGAACTTCCGCAACTCCCTTTTGGTCGTTCGGAGGCCTAGTTCGATTATTGCCCGCACTCATTCCGGACTTATTCGTTTCTGTCCCTGGCTTAACAAGTGTCCCAGGTACTTAACCTCTTTCTCGACATATTGGAGCTTCTTCTGACTCACTCTTAACCCCTTCACAGCTAGGTAATTTAACAGGGCATTAGTCCCAAGTAGGACGTCCTCCTCCGCGGGTCCGGATAAAAGGATATCGTCCACGTATTGTATAAGCTTAAGGGCTGGGGACAAGGTTAGTCCCTTCAATAATTGTTCCAGAATCTGCCCGAACAGAGTCGGGGACTCAGTGAATCCTTGGGGGAGCACGGTCCACCTGTAATGCTGTTTTCTGCCAGTATCAGGATCCTCCCATTCAAAAGCAAAAAGATCCCTACTGCCCTTGTCCAGGGGACACGCCCAGAAGGCATCCTTTAAGTCTATAACACTAAACCAGCCGTCGTCCGGGGGTATTCGCCCCAGAATAGTGTATGGGTTTGGTACCACAGGGTGCCGTATTTGGACAATTTTATTTACTTCCATTAGGTCTTGGACCATTCGGTAGCTCCCATCCGACTTCCGGACCGGCAGGATGGGGGAATTGTATCGTGACATACAGGGCTCCACCAATCCATCTTTTATTAGGTCTTCCATAACTGTCTTCAGGCCCTGCCTCCCTTCCCAAGAGATGGGGTATTGGAGCACTCTGACGTCGGGGCTCTGGGGCTTTAATTTAGCTCCACAGGTCGAATTGCTAGTCCCCCCCGGTTCCCTTTGGCGACCCAAACCCTAGGGTCTATCTCTGTCAATCGGGACTCACTAAGGTATGACATGGTAACGGCCAATTCTTCGTCTTCTCCCACTTCTATTCGTAATCCGAAACGGACTACCAAATCCCTTCCCAACAACCCATAGGGAAGATGGGGAGGTGAAGGAGTTCCGCCTGGAGCTCCTCCTCCTCCAGCTGCAAGGGTTGTGGTTCGAATATTTTTGCACTAAAAACCCCACCCTTAACTCCTGAAATGTTTAATGATTTAGCTTGGAAGCCAACCCCCCTCGGATGGAGGGGAATTGAGGACCTGCCGGCGCCTGTGTCAACTAAGAAGGTAACATCTTGTCTAAATGGGCCCACCTGTAAATTTACCAGGGGTTCTTGGTAGGCCCCTGTTCCGATCCTCCGCTGACTTCCCTAATCCATTTGTTCACACTCCATTTCATACATCCCTTCTCTTTCCCTTTTAAACTTGGGACAATCCCTTTTGAAGTGTCCCAGTTTCCCGCAATGGTAACATCCGGCCTTCTGAGGGCACTCAATTCCATAAGATCCTCCTCTCTCACTTCTGCCCCGTCTCGCTTCTCTCCCTCTCCAACTTTTCTTCGACGTTCCTCTTTCCACCCCATAATCTCCCTCCCCCATTCCGGTGGACTTACAAGCTTCCCGTACGGCTGCCACCATCATTTTTGTCTTATGTTTCTCCCTTATTACATCCCTCTGAACGCACACCTTCTGTTCTTCCCGTAATAATTCTGCAACATCCTTTTCAGCCCAATCCTCCACTTTCTGTAATTTCTTCTGAATGTCAGGCCATGACTTAGTCACAAAGTGCACCTTAAGCATGCTCTTGCCTATTTCCCCATCGGGGTCTAAACCTGAATACGTTCGCATGGACTCCCGCAAATGGTCTAAAAACTCACTTGGGGATTCATCCTTTTTCTGTCCAACTTCGAATGCTTTCGCTAAATTCCGCTGTTTGGGCACGCAGGTTTGGATCCCCCTGATTATAAGGCTTCTGAGGTCTGTCATATTGGCTCGTCCCCCCGCGTCGTTATGATCCCACCGGGGGTCCCCTAAGGGGTACTTCTGCTCTCCACGCTGAGGGCCGTCCCGATGCTCCCTATCCCAAATGGCCATTGCACTATTCCGGATCATAACTATTTCATCGTAATTAAATAGTATTCTCATCATGGCCTGCAGTTCAGCCCATGTGTATATACTGGGCCCCAGAAATTGGTCCAGTTGTATTCCCACACTGACGGGGTCGTGCAGTAGACGGGGTAGTTCATTACAGAGTTGCCGGATATCCCCAGAATTTAATGGTTGTACTACGAACCGGGTCCGTTCGTTCCCAAACGGCACCTCTCGTAAGGGGTTCAGCTGTTCAATATTGTCACTCCTCCCAGCTCTCAATCCCTCTTCTCGACCTCTCCGCATCTCGAGTCGGACTGATTTCCTAGTGCCTGGGGTGAGTTCTGCGCCCCCTCCTGTGCCCCCCCCCCCCCAGCAGTTCCTTCCTCACTGGTCGTAGCCTGCTGGGAATCGGAATTATCCGTCGCAGGAGGGAGGTCCGCGCTGGACGCCTGGTCGTGCGCGGGTGGTATATACGGGGGCGGGGCAGACGGTGGCAAACCGTCGGTGAGGATGTCCCAAGACGTCTGGGGCTTCCTCGGGTCTGTTTGGGGAATCAGAGGATAGAGACGCGTGGGACTCTCGCCATCGCCCGCCAACCAGGCGGTGGTGTATTTGCTCTCCTCTGGGTCAAACTGTTGTTTTCTGTTAACATATACATTTAGGATTTGACACACCCAGTCTTCATCAGACCCATACTCGGGCCAAACTACCGAGGGGGCGCGGATAGGTTCTTTGGTCCATATAAAACAACAATATTTTATCATGGTCTCTTTCTTTAAGTCCTTCGTTCTACTACTGTCCGTCCATAGACTTAACTTCCGACCTAATGGACTATTGGGGGGTATTTCTTTCCCATTTGCAGTCTTCCCTGACTTTTCCTTAGTAAATCTAGAAGTCTGATTTCCCATGGTCTATCTTCGGTCCTGGTCTTAAACGCCCAAAGCGTTTTCACAGATGACCGTCAAAACCACAATTTCCCGTGGTTTATCTTCGGTCCTGGTCTTAAATGCCCAAAGCGTTTTCACAGATGACCATCAAAACCACGCGGCCAACAAGGAAGAACAAAAGAATCTCTTAAATTGATCCGTGCACGGAGTTGTCTGGCCTTTCTAAATGTGCGTACGCCCATGTATAGTCACTAACCGGTCGTCCCAGCACTCGTCCGTGTGTTCCTTTTCCAGGATTCAAAATTATTTTTAAATGAGCAGCGTCACATCCTCTCTTGGCCGACGGCCGACGGCCGACGGACCAAGCTGATCAGTGAGAAGTATAAATATATACTAGACGCGTCTTTGTTGTAATCAGGCTTGATCCGTGAGCTGAAGAGACTGCACCCCCCCCCCCCCCCGGCAATAATTATTTCATCCCGGACGAGCCCCCAATTGTGCGAGATAGGTGGCTGTCTGGCCCCCATCTACGGCACTTTTTATTTCCCTTCCCAGGAACAAAGACATGGAGGAGTCTGTCCAAAACTTTTTCATTCAACTTTGCAAAGTCGGGTGTTGTTCCCAAAGGTACACACATACAAGCATAGTAATCTCCACGCATTATATACATGTATATGTGGGCTGGGTCTCCCACAGCTGTCTTGACCAACGAGTGCTAGGATTCCCCACTGTTTTCCTTATTTGGGTTCTGGTGCCTGCGATTATTTTGTTATTCACTTGGCCAATCAGTGTTCGAGCTCCCGGTCCTTTCCTTATATGGATGATGTTGTCCAACTGTGGTTAAGGGCGGTCTCTCAACTATCGAGGAAAGCTGTTACAATTGTTTCATTCATATAAACGTGGGGGAGGTCCGGCAGCAGTTTCGAGTGTCTGCTTGTGTTTACTCTAAGGTAGAAAAGACTAAAAGGCAGCTAACCGTTTAAAAATTACACTACCCCCTACAACTCTCTCTGAGACACTCTCTTTAACACGCTGTGATAGTCTCTGACGTTCTCTGACAATCTCTGACACTGTCTGAGACATACTGTGCCACTGTCTGATAAACTTTGACACGCTCTCACTGTCTGTGAGACACACTGTGGCATTCTCTGACTCAATGTGACACTCTCTAACTCTCTCTGACATTCACTGAGACACACTGTGACTCTCTCTGACAGACTGTGAGACACTGCGACACACTCTGACAATCTCTGTGACATATTATGACACTCTCAGAGATCTCTGATAGTCTCTGGAACAAACTATGACACTCTCTGACCGACAGTGACACACTGGGACACTCTCTGAGACACTCTGCGACACTCTCTGACATTCTCTGAGACACACTGTGACACTCTCTGTCTGACTGTGACAATCACTGACAGTCTCTGACAGACTGTGACACACTGCGACACTTCTGACACTCTCTGAAACAGACCGTGACCCTCCCTGACAGTCTCTGAAACAAACTGTGACACTCTATGACTGACTGTGTCAATCTCTGACATTCTCTGACACGCTCTGAGACACACTGTGATACTCTCTGACACTCTCAGAGACACACTGTGACACTCTCTTTGACACTCACTGAGACACACTGTGATACTCTCTGGCTCTCTCTGACCGACTGTAAGACACTCTCTGAAACAAACTGTGACACTCTCTGACTGACTGTGACAATCTCTGACATTCTCTGTAAGCTCTGAGACACACTGTTTACATTATGCAAGCACATACTAACACATCGTTAAAACAAGTAGGACCACTAATCGTTAATGAATATATTCTGCAATCATACACTGACCTGGAGTCGAGAATCTGATGCAGTCATATAGTTCAGACAATATTCTTTTTAAGGGGGAGTGGGTCTGAGTTGGATTCTCTTCAGAGGGTCATCGTGGACTCAATGGGCCGAACGGTCTGATTCTGTTCTGTCAAGATTTTATGATATCACTTATCAGCTCCAAGACTTAGGGTGTAGGTTTGCTCTCTGATAAGTTTGATATCCAGACGTTTCGTTACCTGGCTGGGTAGCATCATCAGTGGCGACCTCCAAGTGAAGCGATAAAACCATCAGTTTGGAAAACGTACACAATGGCTTTTGCACAGACAGCTGGCTACCCTGACAACAAGCATAAACAGCTTTTAAAGTTAGGTTTGTAATTTATTGCATAAGCTTGTTTTCTTTCCATTCAAGTGGATGAGTTGGGGGAGATGTCACAACCTCCTGGCTAAAACACAGATAGACAGCCAAGGTTTATTGGCCAAGGAAATCTCCCAAATCACAATACCCGCACACCAGGCACCGTGCAAACACAGCATAATGTAAAAGGCAACAGTTATTCTGGACAGACGTGTCTCCCAAACAAATGAGGGCCCAAACAGGAAGGCACCGGCTCCTGCTACACAAGAAACTAACAGCAACAAGCCATCCAAACGATTGGCAATGCTTCAAACTATTAACGGATTCTCCTAATTGGACAGAACGATAGAAAGTTCCTGAAAACCATCCAGAAATGAACAAAAACAGGGTTTATCTGCAGACTGATTGCCTGAATCTCTGGAGGCCTTCTGATGAGACCAGCATGGCAAGAGACAGAGACTATCTGACCATCCAGAGAGAGAGAGGGCGAGAGAAAACAGTTTCGCAGACCCAGAAGCAGAATCAGAGAGAGAGGGAGGGAGAGAGAGACAGGCTGAAGCAAAACCCAGGGGCATGGGAGAGAGGGAATGTGAAAATCAATTGAGAGAGAGAGTTGGAACCAACTGGAATAACGAGTGTCACCCCTTCAGTCTGTCCTTATTTTAACTCCACAGTATTAGTCTGACTTCCCCTTCTCTCCATCTCTCTGTCCCCTCTCTCTCTATCCTTCTGTCTGTCTGTCTCGCTCACATACACACTCTATCTATCACTCTCTCCCTTTCCCTGTCTCTCTCTCTGCCCATCTTTCTCCCATCCCCCTTCTCCATTCCCACTCTCTCCATCTCTGTCTCTTTTTCTCACCCTCCCTTTCTGTTTTTCTCTATTTCAGATCTGAAAGATCTCACCCAATTATGTACCCCCTCCAAAGTACCATGCCCTTCATTTTCACTGTCCTCCCAAATTTATCCCCTTTCCCAAATATCTTCCCTCCCAAATAACTACCTCACCAACTGTGCCCCCCTCAAATATTTTGCTGCCCCCAACATGGCTGTGATCCCCACTCCCTGGGGCAGAGGGAGTTGAGTGGAAAAGTGTGGAGCTGGAAAAGCCCAGCAGGTCAGGCCTGAACCATCGACTCTCCTGGCTGAACTGCTGTGCTTCCCCAGCTCCACACTTTGTAACTCTGACTTTCCAGCATCTGCAATCCTCACTTTCTCACACAGGTAAATGAGTCTGGGTTGACTGACTGGACTGTGGCTGTTTTAATGCACAGCAAGATCCCAGTCCCAGAATTATAGAAGGCTTGTATGGAGTCCTTTCTGCCCATTCCCCCCCTCCCCCATTAAATGATCTTGGTCCTGTTCAGGATCCTCAGGATTGTCCCCTGAATGGCCTCACTGACTATCCTTTCTGTGGAAACCTCTTCTCCGTGTTATGGTTCTGTTCGCTGAGCTGGGAATTTGTGTTACAGACGTTTCGTCCCCTGTCTAGGTAACATCCTCAGTGTTTGGGAGCCTCCTTTGAAGCGTTTCTGTGATGTTTCCACCAACATTTGTAGTGGTATATCTCTGCTGCTTCCGGTTGTCAGTTCCAGCTGTCCGCTGCAGTGGCCGGTATATTGGGTCCAGGTCGATGTGACACTCCCTCCATACTGATCCTCTGACAATGCTGAACTCCATCCACACTGACCCTCTGACAATGTTGCACTCCCTCCATACTGCCCCTCTGACAATGCTGCAGTACCTCTCCACTGATCCTTTGACAATGCTGCACTCCCTCCACACTGACCCTCTGACAATGCTGCACTCCCTCCACACTGCCCCTTTGACAATGCTGCACTCCCTCCATACTGATCCTCTGACAATACTGCACTCCCTCCATACTGATCCTCTGATAGTGATGCACTGCCTCAGTAATGACCCTCTCACAGTGTGGAAGTGGCCCTATAGTGACCCTCCAACAGTGTGGCCTAATCTCAGGAAAAAACCTCTGGCAGTACAGCACTCCATCATAACGGACACTCTGACAGTACAGCACTGCCTCAGTACTGACTCATTGACAGTTTATCACTCCCTCTGTACTGACCCTCTGCCTCGGTCCTGCACCTCTGACAGTCTTGCAGTGCCTCAGTACTGTCTACCTGACAGTTTAGCACTCTCTCTGTACTAACCCTCTGACAGTGCAGCACTCCCTCAGTACTGACCCTCTGACAGTGCAGCACTCCCTCAGTACTGACCCTCTGATGGTGCAGTGCTCTCTCAGTGCAGATCCTCTGATCGTGAGGCTTGCCATCTGGACTGAAACTCTGACAGTGTGGTGCTCACTCAGTACTGACGCTCTGACAGTGCAGCACTCCCTCAGTAATGACCCTCTAACAGTGCAGCACTCCCTCAATACTGACACTCTGACAGTGTGACACTCCCTCAGTACTGACCCTCTGACAATGTGGTGCTCACTCAGTACTGACACTCTGATTGTGCAGCACTCCCTCAGTACTGACCCTCTGACAGTTTAGCACTCCCTCAGTACTGACCCTCTGACAGTGCAGCACTCCCTCAGTACTGACCATCTGACTGTACAGTACTCCCTCAGTACTGACCGGCTGACAGTTCAGCACCTGCTCGGTACTGACCCTCTGACAGTGCAGCACTGCACTCCCTTAGCACTGACCCTCTCTTTTTCTATTTCGTAGAGTCTTGTGGAAATTTGGAGATATAGGGTTTGCAGATTCTGAAGAAGCATGAGAGAGACACACAAACCAAACCCCGTCTGAAACTCACTGCAATAGACCATTCAGAGGCACAGAGTCACAGAGGTGCACAGCTTGGAAGCAGACCCTCCTGTAAACTCGTCCATACCAACCAAATGCTCTCATCTCATTTCATTCCATTTGCTAGCACTTGGCTGATATCCCTCTAAACCCTTCCTATTCACAAACTCATCGTGATGCCTTTGAAATGTCACAATGATATCAGCCCCCATCACTTCCTCTGGCAGCTACCTGCATGCCCTTGAATAAGTGCTCAAACATTCATACTGTCAATGCAAACTCTAATAAACACCAACCTACGAAAGGCTATCATTGTCATTTTCAACCGACCCTTAGCTTCTTCATTACGCTAATTTCAACACAGGTAAAGACACAGAGTTAGTGACCATCCACCGTGGCCCTGTTATAAAACTTATTTTCAAATGTGGCTTGCATGTGATTACCACTCCCTCTAATAGTTGCCTGGAAGGTGGGGGTGAGCTGTATTCTCCTGCTGCAGTCCTTGGGTGTCCCATAGTGATGTTAGGGAGGGGGCTCCAGGAGTTTGACCTGAACCATGTAAAGAGCTCTCTTACTGGAGTGCCTTTTTAAAATTGGGAAGTTAGTATAGACCAGGAGGACCTGAGAGCTGCTGTCTTGTCAGAGAGAGAGGCCTGGTGGGTCACACACATCAAGTAAGGGGCGAGGTTGAGAAGCTGGGGCCTTCATGGTCATTTCAGACATGATAGAGATTGAGCCAACAATGTTGGCATCACGAACCTGTTAGCTGTGGTAACTAACCCCCCTTTGTAGCAGAGGGATTCAATCCCTTGAACAGAGCAAGCTTGAGATTTCAACACTAAAATCAATCTGTACAGACGCACTAGAGACCTGAAACATCAATACAGAGATTGCTGAAGAAGCTCAGCATGTCCGGCAGCGTCTCTGAAGGGAGAGGGAGAAAGAGCCAGAGAGAAAGTTCACCTTTTACTCCAGTGATTTCTCGGGAACGTTCCTTCAGAACAGACCGTTTTGATGAAGGGTCACTTGACAAAGGCACTTCACAAAGATCCTGATCAATGTAACTTTGTGATGTTAGTTCAGAAGGAACAGCTCAGACCTAACATTTCGGTGTGCCTGTGTTCTGTATCTGTTCTCCCATGTAGCCCGCCCACCGAATACAATACCTTACACAGCCTTAAACCTGTTTGTCAACCTTCAACAGAAGCAGCCTCAGGGCATTGAACACAGACTGAATTACTCAGTGACACTTGGATCAGGTCATGTTCTCAAGTAAACAGATGGTGGGGAAATTCAGCACAATTCAGCAGGTAGCAACGGTGAAGGGAGAGAGAGGAACAATTCGCATTTCAAGTGACCCTTCATCAAAACGGTCTGCTCTGAAGGAACTTTCCTGCAGAAATCACTGGATTAAAAGGTGAACTCTTTCTCTGTTTCTTTCGCCCGCTCCCTTCAGAGATGCTGCTGGACATGCTCAGCTCCTTCAGCAATCTCTGTTATTGATGTTTCAGGTCTCCAGCGCGTCCGTACAGATTGATTTTAGTGTTGAAATCTCAAGCTTGCTCTGTTCAAGGGATTGAATCCCTCTGCTACAAAGGGGGGTTAGTTACCACAGCTAACAGGTTCGTGATGCGAACATTGTTGGCTCAATCTCTATCATGTCTGAAATTACCATGAAGGCCCCAGCTTCTCAACCTCGCCCCTTACTTGAGGTGTGTGACCCACCAGGCCTCTCTCTCTGACAAGACAGCAGCTCTCGGGTCCTCCGGCTCTATAATAACTTCCCAACTTTAAAAGGGCACTCCAGTAAGAGAGCTCTTTGTATGGTTCAGGTCAAACTCCTGGAGCTCCCTCATTAACATCACTGTGGGACACCCAAGGACTGCAGCAGGAGAGTACACCGCACCCCCACCTTCCAGGCAACTATTAGAGGGAGTGGTAATCACATGCAAGCCACATTTGAAAATAAGTTTTATAACAGGGTCACGGTGGATGGTCACTAAGACTGTTTCTTTACCTCTGTTCAAATCAGCGTAATGAAGAAGCAAAGAGTGGGTTGAAAATGACAGAGGGTCAGTACTGAGGGAGCTCCATACTGTCAGAGGGTCAGTACAGAGAGAGTGCTACACTCTCAGAGGGTCAGTACAGAGAGAGTGCTACACTGTCAGAGGGTCAGTACAGAGACAGTGCTACACTGTTTGAGGGTCAGTACAGAGGCACTGCTGGACTGTCAGAGGTGCAGGAACGAGCCAGAGGGTTAGTATTGAGGGAGTGCTACACTGTCAATGGGTCAGTGCTGAGGGAGTGCTAAACTGTCAATGGCTCAGTACTGAGGGATTGCTACATTGTCAATGAGTCAGTACTGAGGGAGTGCTGTACTGCCAGGGGTTTTGTCCTGATATTGGGCCACACTGTCGGAGGGTCAGTATAGGGCCACTTCCACACTGTCAGAGAGTCAGTACGGAGGGAGTGCATCACTATCAGAGGATCAGTATGGAGGGAGTGCAGCATTGTCAGAGGATCAGTATGGAGGGAGTGCTGCATTGTCAGAGAGTCAGGACGGAGGGATTGCAGTGCAGTGAGAGGGTCGGTAATAATGAAGTGCCCACTCTCTGACGGTCAGTACTAATGGATGGCCATGCTGTCAGAGTGTCGCACTGTGAGAGGGTTACTGCTGAGTGAGCGCCGCACAGTGAAAGGGTTAGAACTGAGGGAGCACCGCACTCTGTGGGGATTAGTACTGAGGGATCACCACGCTATGAGGGGATGAGTACTGAGGGATCACCGCGCTGTGAGGGGTTCAGTACTGAGGGAGCTCCACATTATGTGTCAGACAGTCAGTACAGAGTGATTGCTGCATTGCCAGAGGGTCAGTAGTGAAAGAGTGATGCACACTCGAAGGGTCATTACTGAGGGAGCGCTACACGGTCAGTGTGTCAGTACTGAGGGAGTGCTGAACTGCCAAAGGGTCATTACTGAGGGAGCGCTACACGGTCAGTGTGTCAGTACTGAGGGAGTGTGGCACTGCCAAAGGGTCAGTACTGAGGGAGTTCTGCTCTGTTGGAGGGTCAGTACTGAGGGAATGCCGTGTGATCGGAGGGTCAGTACTGAGGGAATGCTACACTGTAGAAATGTCAGTGCTGAGGGAATGCTATTGTGTCAGAATGTCATTTCTGAGGGTGTGCTGCAGTGTCAAAGGAGCAGTGCTGAGGGAGAGCTGCACTGTCGGAGGGTCAGTACTGAGGGATTGCAGCACTGTCAGGGGCCAAGGGGCTGTTGCAGTGTCAGAGGGTCGGTTCTTCAGTTCTGAGGGAGTACTGAATGATCAGAGGATGCGCCGCACTGTCTTAAAGTCAGTATGAAGGTGCGCTACACTGTGGGAGGGTCAGTATACGTGCAATGCCTCACTGTCAGAGGGTCAGTACAGAGGGAGTGCTGCAGTGTCATAGGAACAGTACTGAGGGAGAGTCGCACTGTCAGAGGGCCAATACCAAGGAAGTGCTGCACTGTCAGAGGGTCAGTACTGAGGGAGTGTTGCACTGTCAGAGGGTCAGTACGGAGAGAGTGCTGCACTGTCAGAGGGTCTTTACTGTGGGAGAGCTGCATTGTCAGAGGGTCTGTACTGAGGGAGCACTGCACTGTCAGAGGGTCAGTACGGAGGGAGTGCTGCACTGTAGAAATGTTAATACAAAGAGAGTGCTGCAGAGTCAGAGGGTCAGTATTGAGGGAATGCTGTGGCGTTAGCGGCTCACTTCTGAGGGAGTGCTGCAGTGTGAAAGGATCAGTGATGAGGGAGAGCTGTACTGTCGGAGGGTCAGTACCGAGTGATCGCTGCACTGTCTGGGGCGCAGGACCAAGGGAGTGCTGCACTGCTACATTGTCAGCATGGAAGGAGTGCTGCACCGTCAGAGGGTCAGTACTGAGGGAGTGCTGCACTGTCAGAGGGTCAGTACTGAGGGAGTGCAGCACTGCCAGAGGATCAGTACTGAGGATGTACTGCAGTGTCAGAGGGTCAGTACTGAGGGAGTGCTGCACTGTCAGAGGGTCAGTACTGAGGGAGTGTCGCACTGTCAAAAGGGTCAGTACTGAGGGAGTGCTGCAGTGTCAGAGGGTCAGTACTGAGGGAGTGTCACACTGTCAGAGGGTCAGTACTGAGGGAGTGCTGCACTGTCAGAGGGTCAGTGCTGAGGGAGTGTCGCACTGTCAGAAGGGTCAGTACTGAGGGAGTGCTGCACTGTCATAGGGGTCAGTACTGAGGGAGTGTCGCACTGTCAGAAGGTCAGTTCTGAGGGAGGGCCGGACATTCAGAGGGTCAGTTTGATGGAGGGCTGCACTGTCAGAGAGTCAGCACTGCAGGTGTGCCATACTGTCGGAGGGTCAGTACTGTGGAAATGCTGCATTGTCAGAGGGTCATTACTGAGCGATCACAGCACTGTCGGAGTGTCACTACTGAGGGAGTGCTGCACTATCAGGGGGTCAGTATGGGGGATTACCGCAATGTCAGAGGGTCAATCTGGGGGCAATGCTGCACTTTCAGAAGGTCAGTACTGAGGGAGCGCTGTACTGTTAGAGGATCAGTACTGAGGGAGCGCTGCACTGTCAAAGCGTCAGTCGGGGGATAACTGCATTGCAAGAGAGTCAGTACTGAGTGAGTTCCATACTATCAGATGGTCTGAATGGCCTAATTTTTGCTCCCATGTCTTGTCGTCTAAGAGGAATAGCTGTAATTGTTCAGTATATTTCTGCCTCTGCATACTTCATGCCCTGCTCAGTAATGATTCCCACGTCCAGATTCCAGAGACTGTGTTCAAACAGACCATCTTTAATTGGATATTGAACCTGAAGAGGTTTCACCCTCTTTTCCCAGTGTTGGAGTTTTTGTTTGACGTGACTGACCTGCCAGCTCAGAGGGATATTTTCATGCTTCAGGGCGGAGGTTTATTCCTCAGCTTCCCTGTGCTCATCCCAAATGAATCCCACTGCCCCACACTCAGCACAGCCATGTGCTCCTTATTTCTGAGCTTCCCAATGCTAATCCACATTCGGAATGACATCCCACACTCCTCCAAATCATATCGCAGGCTAATTGCCCGGGAGAGAGGAGTGCTAAGAGAGGAAATAAAAGCCTGAAAGTAGTTTACAGTGCCATTAAGGGTGAATTGATAATGAGAGAAAGAGTAGGTTGTGGAACACAGTGAGAATTTGTGCATGGACCCAGAGGCTACAGTGAATTGATGCATTTTGTCAATGCTCATTGGGACAGTGTTGATATGAAATCGTGGAGATGCTCTGTGATACAATTAAATGAATTAGCATATATATATAGAGAGATGGTTCTGAGTGGTCTGGCCTTCTTACAACCCAATAAATCTCCAAAGACGGTGGAAATGTATCTCGGTTTACCGAATGAGGTGATGGAGGAAGTAGCAGGTACACTTGCAAACATGTTCAAATCCCCTCTGACCACAGGAGAGGTGTCGTCGGACTGGCCATGTGGTACTGTTATTCAAGAAGGAACATGGGATATACCAGGCAGCTACAGGCCAGTCATGCTAATATCGTGGGTGGGACGTCTGTTGGAAGCAATTTTGGGAGAGAGCATTAATCAGCATTTAAAGAGACTGGAGTTCATGAAGAACAGTCAGAATGGTTCTGTTAAGGGGAGCTCGGGTCTGACAAATGGGATTGCACTTTTTACGGAGGTGACCAGGTGTGTAAAAAGGGGCAATGATTTCCTGTCGCCTGCTTGGAGGTGAGTAAAGCTTTTATCAGGATCCATATTGGAAACTGATAGTGAACATAAAAAACTCAAGATCCAAGGAATTTGGCGCAGAATGCTGAGTGGGAGGAAGCAGACAGTGATGGCCCAATTCGAAATCTCTGTCTGTTCATGTCTCACTGTTGGGGTCTTGCTGATGTGGTTGATAGAAAAGATTTAGATTTGAATTGTGGAGGGTTAATCATTGGGTTCATGAATGATATGAAGATTGGTTGGGTAATAAATACTGAGGATGATAGCCTTAGATTACAGAAGGATGGAGATGGCCTTGTCAGATGGACCGATTAGTGGCAACGGGTGAGGTGCCTGAAGACTGGAGGGTGCTTAATGATGTGCCATTATTGAAGTAAGGCTGCAAGGAACAGCCATTGAACTATGGAGCTATGAGCCTGATGGCAGTGGTAGGTAAGCTGTTGGAGGGCATTTTGAGAGACAATTTACATGCATTTGGAAAAGCAAGAATTGATTAGGGATGGTCAGCATGGCTTGTGGAAATAATTTGTCCAATTTGATAGAGGTTTTGAAGGGTTGACTGAGAAGATAGATGAGAAGATTACACATGGGAGACTGGTAAGTAAAAGGTTAGATGACATGACATCCAGGGAGACAGGACAGCACGGTCCCTCAGTGGTTAGCACTGCTTCCTCACAGCACCAAGGATGCAACTTTGATTCTAGCTCCCGGCCACTGTCTGTGTGGAGTTTACACGTCTTCCCTGTATCTGTGGGTTTCCTCTGGGTGTTCCGGTTTCTACCCACAGTCCAAATATGTGCTGGTTAGGTGGGGTGGCCATGGTAAATGCAACATTACAGGGATAGAATAGAGAGTGTGAGTGTAGGTGGGATGCTTTTCAGACGGCCGACGTGGACCTGATGGGCCGAATGGCCTGATTTTACACTGTAGGAATTAAATGATTAATCAACAGACCCAATAATGTTCTGAGGACCAGGGCTCCAATCTTGGACTGCAGTGGATATGGGTCCTTACAATCTGAAGGGGTTTGTGGATGAATGCAGTCTGAGAGTTGGGCTGGGCTATGTTCTGAGGTGTTAAGGGTGTGAATATTTTGTGGAGGTACTGTCTGAGGGGCATTGTGGGTAAACACAATGGAGTGGTGCTTTCTGAGGTATGAGGGAGCACTATCTGGTGGTACAAGGTGTAGAATGTAGGAAGGTACAGATACACTTCACTGATCATTTCCTCAGGGTCCGCAAGGCACACTGGTGTTGCAATTTGGGATGGAGGCCACGGCCATTTTAGAAGATTCAGATCTTTTAAAACAAACATTGAAAAATAACATCACCATGTGTCTTAAACATGGATTGGAGGAAAACTGTTGTCAATCTATAGTCATCTGTTGCTTGGAGACTCTCCAGAAAAGCAGGCACCCAAACAGACCAACGCTGTCGATGCAAGACGTGGTGCACAGGAAGATCCAACAAGTCATTTGCAGTTGCTGTCTGTCTCCCTAGAGCAGTCATCATGCGAGATCAGGGTTCATCCTAGGAGAAGTAATCTCTCCATTGAACCTTCCTCCATGTTTGTACAGTAATCGTGGTTGTGTGTGTGTATCTCTGTGTGTGTGAGAGAGAGAGACAGAGAGCGAGTGTCTGTCTGTGTGTGTGTGAGAGAGTGCATGTGTGTGTATCTCTGTGTGTATGTGTGTGTGAGAGAGGGAATGTGTGTTTACGTATGTGTCTGTCTGAGTGTGTGTTTGTGTGCGTGTGTGTGAGAGAGAGGAATGCGTGTGTGTTTGAGGGAGTGAGAGTGTGTGTTTGTGTGTATGTGTGTGAGAGGAATGTGTGCGTGTTTGAGAGAGGAATGTGTGTGTATATGTTTGAGGGATTGAGAGTGTGTGTTTGGGAGAGTGAGTGTCTGTGAGAGTGTGTGTGTGTGTGGGTGCGTGCGTGTGTGTGTGTGTGTGTGTGTGTGTGTGTGTGTGTAAACTAGCCATCTTATTGTGTGCCCAGCTGCTGTTTAAGGTGAATTGGTCCTTGGTTCTCCAAAGACTCAAAATCTGTCAGGGTGGCTTAACTGGGGGAAAGAGTGTGCTGTTCATTCCAGTGGGGATTCATCCAGTAAACCTTCCCCACACACTAACATCCCTCTGGCAATGCAGTGACTAGTCCTGCACACAGTGCTCCAGGTACAAACCAATGTAATGTCACCATAGTCTTACCAGAGCATGGGACAGCTCCTCATTACAGAGCGGTGTCAAGTGGTGTTTTAATCAGAGGGTCACCATGGCCCAGCTGAGGGGAGAGTTTGGGAAGGAGAGTCCTTCAGGGTAACCCCAGCTGGTGTGGTAAGCTAACTGCCCAGCCAACTGAGCTAACCAACCTCACTCCAAGGACGTGCCCTGTATAACCCAATCATAGCCAGCTTGCACCTCAATAAGAGCCAGGAGCAAAAAAAAGAAAAATAAATAAATAAAAAGAGTGAGTTACTGCAGTTAGGCGGTAGTGTGGGGGTTATAAAAAAAGTAGAAAAAGAGAAAAAAAAAAGAGCCAGGAGCATGGCCATTCGGCCCCCACCCTAACCCAGAAGGGGGAGCACGGGAAGCTGATGAAGGAAACAAGACCCCCCCCCCCAATGTGGCCTTCTGAAATGGAGCTGGAGGACAGAGCACATCTGGCCTGCTGCTTGCTTCCCCGAGTCTGGCCTGCTCCACCTCACAGTGAGAGACTGAGGGGAATCTCGAAGAGATTTCGCTTTTCACTGAGAGGCTGCAACTCCAATCCAAATCAGGCTGGTTCCCTCCGAGACTCACGGAAGAGTGCAGCACTCTCCAGATCAGTCCCTTGTGGAGTCATAACCTCCAGTGTGGGCGCCAAGAGCTGGGAGGTAGTGTTAAGATCATAAGACCATCCAAAATAGGAACAGGAGATTCAGGCCGTCTGTGGGAACGTGGAGAGACAAAGGAGCAAAATGCTAGAGAGGGATCTGATTCCAAAGATTTCACGGCTTCCCTCTCTCTCTGCAGCTCTCATGTCTATTTTTGTGTTCCCAGTTCTCTCTCCCACATCTTTCCTTCAATCCCTATCTCTCAACATCCTTCACATCTCTGTCCTGTTTACAATTCCCAGTAGATTCCCTTCCTCCTTTGTCACCTCACCAGGTTTTTCAGGAATGCTTAATCATTCAGTCTTTCACAAAACTAACACCTTGCTCATCTCTCTCTGCATCTGTCTCTCAGCTCTGTGAGATCTTGCTATTCCTGTCTGTACATCACTCTAGCAACATCACAGCCCCTACCACCACCCCACTCTCTCAGCTCTATCTCTCTGCTGTTGCAACTCCTCTCTCTCTCTCTCTGTTCTATATCTCTCCCTGGGATTTCTGTCTTGCTGTCTGCTTGAATTTCTCTCCCTGTTTTTCTCTCCATATTTTCACCTCGTATCTGTCTGACATTGTATTTCTCTTCCTGGAGTTTCACTCTCTGTCTCTGTCCTACTCTCTCTCAGTTCTTCTCACTTCTTCTACCCCACCTCTGCCTGCCTGTCTTTCTCTTGTTCTCTCCCTCCCTCTCACTGTCTGTCCGTTCATCTCTCTTTCTCTCCTGTAGTTTCTCTCCCTCTTTCTCCCTGGACCCCTCTGCTCTGTCCCAGTGACTGGGGAAGGGGCAATGGGAAGAGTTTGCCTCAGTGCCTGGTCTCTCCCAGGTTTTACCCCCACTGTGGGGAGGGGGTGAGTGGAAGGAACATGAAGTACTTTTCTGAGTGCGTCTGAAATAGAGAAAAAGAGAAAGAGAAACGGAGAGTGATAAAAACAGAGAGAGACATGGAGAGAGTGGAGATGGAGAAAGTGGAGAGTAAGAGTCAAGGAGGTGGAGTGAGAAAAGGACAGAGTGAGAGAGACAGGGGGAGAGAGAGAGAGTGAGAAGGGCATATATTGAGGGAGAAGAAATGTGTGTGTACTTGGCGATGGTTTCAGAGTGGGATCTTGCTGTGCATTACAGCAGTCATTCAAAAGGTGAGTTAGTCTCTGCATTATGTCCTCCAGCTCAGGGGCTGTGAGTCTGCGTGGGAAGGGGGAGTGTGGGAGACAAGGAGACAGTGGGACAGCCAGAGATGGGGGAGGGTTTGATGGGGTTTTGGGGTTGGTGGAGAAAGGAGGGGCTGCTGTCAGAGAGAGATGGAGGGAGGAAAAGCATGTAATGCAAAATCTGAGACAGGGTGGAGAAGAGGTCTTCACAGGAAGGATAGTCAATGAGGCCATTCAGGGGCCAATCCTGAGGATCCTGAACCGGACCAGGATCATTTAATGGGTGAGGATGGATGATGGGCAGAAAGGACTCCATCTGTGATACAAACCTTCTGTAATTCTCGGACTGGGATCTTGCTGTACATTAAAATCGTCCCAGGCGAGTCAGTCAACCCAGATTCGTTTACTGGTGTGAGAAAGTGAGGACTGCAGATGCTGGAAAGTTAGAGTTACAAAGTGTGGAGCTGGGGAAGTACAGCAGGTCAGGCAGGAGAGTCGATGGTTCAGGCCTGACCTACTGGGCTTTTCCAGTTCCACGCTTTTCCAGTCAACACCCTCTGCCCCAGGGAGTGGGGCTCACAGCAACGTTGGGGGGGCAGCAAAATATTTGAGGGGGGCACAGTTGGTAAGGTAGGTATTTGGGAGGGAAGGTATTTGGGGAAGGGAATAAATTTGGGAGGAGAGTTAAAATGAGGGGCAAATGTTTTTTGGGGTGTCAAAATTGTGTGAGCACTTTCAGGTCTGAAATAAAGAAAAAGAGAAAGGGAGGGTGAGAAAAAAAGAGAGAAGTAGAGAGAGTGGGGATGGAGAAGGGGAATGAGAGAAAGAAGGGGTAGAGACAGACAGTGAGATGGAGGGTGTGAGAGAAAGGCAGATTGAGAGAAAGAGACAGACAGGGAGAGAGAAGGACAAAGAGAGAAGGCGAAATCAGACTGAGACAAACAGGCGTTAAAGCATGGACAGACTGAAGGGGTGACACTCAGTATTCCAGTTGGTTCCAGCTCTCTCTCTCTCTCTCTCAATGGTTTTTCACACTCCCTCTCTCCCATGCTCATGAGGTTTCCTTCAGCTTGTCTCGCTCTCTCTCTCTCCCTCTCTCTGGATGGTGAGCTGGTCTCTGTCCCTTGCCATGTTGGTCACCTCAGAAAGCCTTATGAAAATTCAAGAGATCAGTCTGCAGGTGATCCATGGTTTTGTTCATTTCTGGATGGTTTCCCAGAACTTTCTATACTTCTGGCCAATTCGGAGAATCAATTAATAGTTTGAAGCGTTGCTAATAATTTGGATGACTTGTTCCTGTTCGTTTCTTTGTTTAGCAGGACCCGGTGCGTTCCTGTTTGGGCCCTCCTTTGTTTCGTGGAGACGTTATTAGGAATATGTCTGCCCAGGGGAACTGCCTTTTTCGTTATGCTGATGGGATAACCATCTGGCTGCTGTCTGGCTTTTGTGATTTTGGAATATAACTTGTCCAATATACCTAGCATCTCTTAGCTGTCTATCTGTGTTTTAGCAAGGAGGCAGCAACATTTCACCCATTCCCCCTCCCCCACCCAGTCTTTTGAATAGAAAGAAGCTTATACAATGAATTACAAACCTACTTTTAAAAGCTGGTTATGTTTGTTGTCAGAGTAGCCTGCTATTTGAGCGAAAGCCATTTTGTACATATGTCAAACCGATTGTCATATGGCTGATAAGTGATATCATAGAATCCCTACAGAGCATAAAAAGACCCTTCAGCCCATCGAGTCCACAATGAACCTCTGAAGAGAATCCAACTCAGATCTATCCCTTGATGATATCTGTGAAACACTGCATTTCCCATGGCTATTCCAGCTAACCTGAATATCCCTCGACACAACGGGCAATCTGTCAAAAATGCCCACCATTGAACAGTGGGAGAAAACCCATGCAGATGCAGAGAGAATGTACAAACTCCACACAGACAGTCGCTCAGGAGTGGAATCAAACCCAGGACTCTGGCGCTGTGACGTAACAGTGCTAACCACTGAGTGACTGTGGCAGTCCCAACTATTTTGACAAAACATATTCCGTCCTGAGAATCCATACAGAATTGTGATGCATAGCCAACATCCAGTTAGCAGAATAAATGCAAGTGAATGAGACCACCTGGCTCAAACTCCTGGAATTCCCTCCCTAAGGACATTGTGAGTCCACCACCTGCAACAGTTCAAGGAGGCAGCTCACCACCAAAACCAGCTCCCGAGCAGCTACGGACAGGCAATCAACACTGGGACACTCAAACACTGCAAATGAATGAAACTAAGGTGATCACCCGGGGAGTTCCATCTACCTTCCAGTCGCTGGGGGTGTGTCCAGGCATTATTCACCATGATCGTACCCATCTGTTGCAGCCTGCAATCCTAACCACCGGTATCCTGAGATATATCAAGGTGAGTGTAGTTAGGACCACAGCTGGATGTGAGAGGAGCCGAATTCGTTAATGACAGGCGGTGGGAATGCCATGGTATGGCTTGTTCCTTCCCATTTACGTAAGTGTGGTCCCTGTCAATGTCCCCTCTATCTCCACAGCATGTGGGAGGGAATCATGATAATCCATCCAAATACCTTTTTCAATGTAATTCCGATACTTTAGACTTCAAAGATCCCCATCCTAACTTTGTCATTTGGGATAATTGCAATCCCTCGCACCAAGTCCAGTACCCCACTGAAAGTGTCCTTACAGCTGTCATTAACCCAGCCCTTGGTAAGCTGCTGTAACTGACAGTGAGACATGTTCGTGTGGGCGTTCTCCTGGAACAAATATTTACGCTGTTTGTCACTAACCCGGAATGGGACTTTTCTCGAGCAGTGAGGACCGCTGCCTTTATTTCATCATGGATGCCCCTCCCTCACTGTTGTCCCTCAGCGAGGGCTGAATGGCCTGGTGGACAAAGTCACATGGTGATTAATTTAATTTGTTTGTCAGCATCCAGTCCGTGTATGACAGACTGTCGGTCTGTCTCAACCAAAACTGGATCTGGGTTTGAGACAGGATCAAACAGAGTGACATTTTTAGTGCTGCCCACCAGCTGGGTGGCTGGAACTGCTGTTGTGTACGGAGTGAGACCATCGGCTGTTTGACTCTGGATAACCACAGGATTCATGGACTCTGAGTTCGGCTGTGGGCCCGAACTGGGGGCAAAAGTTGCAGTTACCTGGGAGACGGGCAGTGGGATTCCCCATCCGTGGGAGGGTGTGCATGGGTCAGTGTGGGGCCTGTCATTATCTCCCTGGGGAGGTAGAACCCCAAAGGCACACATTATCCCATTCTGGGAGGAGCCCTGGTTCCCTAGGGATTGTATTTGCTCCTGGCACCTCCTACTAGGGCCTGATGTGTGTTGTTCCATGTTGCAGGTGTACAGGACCCATGCAGCTGCTTGGAGCTCATACACTGTCCTTCCAGATTGTCAATGTAACCTGAGGCTGCCTCCCCATCCCCAGAGACCCTCCTTTCACTGGATTGGGCTCTTCCCAATTGTAACTGGAGTAGTCCCATATGAGTGAGATTTTCCTGCAACGTTCTGTCCTGCTCATTGTGTCGGAGACCTTGCTCGGTCACAGACTGTAGGTTTCGCTAGGGTGACCGGATCCCAGCTGCCTTATCCCAGCTGGGGGTCCTCCAGGCTATCGGCAGTGGAGTGAGCTTTTCAGCTTCCTTCCCCGGTTCCCTTTGGGCATCTCACCACAGCTCCTGTACCAGGAATCCTTCGCTGCAAGGCCAGGCTGGCTTCCTGTGAAATTCTGCAGGACTGTTTCACATTTGTACCGGCTCGTGTTCCTATTGCTTTAGCTGCTTCTGTATTATGGGACACCTGGGTATATTCATAGAGTCATAGAGTTCTACAGCATGGAGACAGGCTCTTTGGACCAAACTGGCCCATCCACACTAACCCCGTTTCCCTGCACTTGGCCCATATCCTTCCAATACGTTCCTCTCCATGTATTTGTCCAAGTGCCTTTTAAATGTTATTAAATGTATCCTCCTTGACCACTTCCGCTGGAAGTTCATTGCATATGTGTACCTCTGGGTAAAAGCATTCGCCCTCAGGTTCCCTTTTCATCTTTCCCCTTTCACCTTAAACTGATGCCCTTTCGTCCTCGATTCCCTTGGATAAAGACTGAGTGCATTACCCTATCCATGCCTCCCATGACCTTATACACCTCTATAAGGTCACCCCTCAGTCTCCTACACACTAAAGAAAGTGCCCTAGCTTGTCCAACCTCTCTCTATATCTGTCTAGTTGAGTTCTGGAAACATCCTTGTAAGTTTCTTCTGCACTCTTTTCAGTTTAATAACATCCTTCCGATAGCAAGGTGGGCAAAACTGAACACAATACTGCGAGTGCGGCGTCACTAACATCCTGCACACCTACAACAGAACTTCCCAACTTTGATATTCCATGCCCTGACTGGTGAAGGGCCCAGTGTGCCAAAAGCCTTCTTCACTGCCCTGTCTCCCTGAGTTCAGAGAGACGTGTCCTGGAATCCAAGGTCCCTCTGTTTCACCACACTCCTTCAGGCTCTACCATTCACCATGAAACCCCTGTCTTGATGTGACTTTCCAAAATGCTAGATCTCGCCCTTGTCTGTATTAAACTCCATTTGCCATCTTTCAGCCCAATTCCCCAGCTGATCAAGGCCCTGTTGCAATTGCTGAGAACCTTCCTCACTTATTTTAGTGTAATCTGCAAACTTTCTAATCATGCCTTAAACATCCTCATCCAAATCATTGATATAGATAACAAACAGCCATGGGCCGAGTACTGACCAGCTCAGTGGCTCAGTGGCACAGTGGCTCAGTGGTTAGCACTGCTGCCTCACAGCACCATGGATCTGGGTTCAATTCCAACCTCACAGTATGGTCTGTGTGGGTTAGATCCTGCTTGGGTTAGATTTCCTACACTATGGAAACAGGTCATTTGGCCCAACAAGTCCACACCAACCTGCCGGAGAGTAATCCATCCAGAGCCATTCTGCCTACCCAATATTTACCCTGGACGAATGCACCGAGCACTATGGACAACTTAGCACGGCCAATTCATCTGACATGTACATTTTTGGATTGTGGGAAGAAACCGGAGCACCCAGAGGAAACTCACGCAGACATAGGAAGAATGTGCAAACTCCACACAGACAGTCACCCGAGGCTGGGGTCAAACCCGGGTCCCTGGTGCTGTGAGGCAGCAGTGCCAACCACTGAGCCACCATGCCAACCCAACTGAGTTTGTATGTTCTCCCCGTGTCTGCGTGGGTTTCCTCCGGGTGCTCCGGTTTCCTCCCACAGTCCAAAGATGTGCTGGTTAGGTAAATTGGCCATGCCCAATTGCCTATAGTGATCATGGATGTGTAAATAAGTTGCATTAGTCAGTGGTTGATGTAGAGTAACAGGGTATGGGAATGGGTTTGGGTGGAAAAATCTTCAGAGGGCCTGTAGACTTGTTGGGCCGAAGGGCCTGTTTCCACAGAGGAGGGATTCTATGATTCTATAACCACTGAGGCACACCACTAGTCAGAGGCCTCCAGTCTGACTGTTACCCTCTGCTTCCTACTATCAAGCCAATTGTGTACTCAGTTTACTCATGGACCCTGTATTCGATGCGATCTAACCTTCCAGAGCAAGGTACCATGTGGAACCTTATGAAAGGCCTTCCTGAAATCTGTCGAGTCTCCATGTACTGGACTGCCCTCGTCAAACTTCCTGATCACTTCATCAAAGAACGCTAACAAATTTGTGAGGCATGGTCTCCCACACACAAGGCTATGCAGACTATTCCCAATCAAATGTTTTATTTCCAAATGCATAGCATCTTCTCAAGTAATTTACTTACCATGGATGTTGGATTTACTGATCTATAGTTCACAGGTTTTCCTTTGCAGCCCTTCTCGAACAAGGGCACAACATTTGCTGCCCTCCAAAATCTGGGACCTCACCCGTGGGGAATGTTGATGCAAAAAGATCAGCCAGGGACCCCACAATTTCTTCTCTCGCCTCTTGCAGTGTTGTTGGATATATTTTGTCAGGAGATTTATCCACGTTCATACATTCTAATACATTCAACACATCCTCTTCTGTGATATGGACTGTCCCCAAGAGATGATCACGAACCTCCCCAAATTCCCAAGCCTTCATGTGCTTCTTCACGGTCAACACAGAGGAGAAATAACTCTTGTGATTCTGCATATACATGTCCATGAAGAGTCCTATTCTCTCTCTAGTTATTCTTTTTCTTTTAATATACTTCAAGAGTCTCTTTGGATTCACCCAAATTTTCTCAGCCAAGGTCATCTGTCCTCCTGATTCCCTCCTTCAGTAAACTCTTGTATCCCCTATGTATCCCCAGGGATTCCCTTGACCCCAGCTGCCAGTACCTGAGCCATGCCTGCTTTTTTTCTGGTTAAAGCCTCAATGTCTCTTGTCATCCAGGGTTCCTTATTCCTGCCAACCTTGCTCTTCACAATCACAGGAACGTACACATCTTGAACTGTAGCTGTCCCACATTTAAAGAGCTTCCACTTTCCAGAGGTCCCTTTGCCTGCAAACAAACTTCTCAAACTAACCCCTGCAAGCTGATGGCTCACTCCGTCAGAATGTGTTTTGCCCCAATGTAGAACTAGCACCTGGGGAACATTCTGTCTCACTCCACAATGATGACAATATTAATAGAACTATGGTCGCAGGTTCCAAGTGCTCCCCCACTGTCACCTCACTTCGAACATTCTGGTTGGGTTGTTTACCTTGTTTTTAGAAATAACTGGACAACACCATCAGCATCTCAATGTGCACTTGGGAGAATTTATCACTTCCAAGAGAAGGAATGGGACCCAGAAATCTGCATTTAATCTGGCTCCTACCAAAATTTCCAGGGAGAGTACTGCCAAGGTTATCAGAGTTCCCAGCTAACTACAGCAAGGCACAGAAAGGATTCAAAGTGAATCATCACTGAAACGGTTCTCATGCAAATATCCCAGATTAGTTTGAGAATGGACTTAGATCTGGAGGAAAGCTTCCTCGGAGTGCCCCCATCGAACACCCTGGTGATTGACAGCACATAGTGTTATCTCAATGTTGCCACAGTCAAATACACAAAGGAGAAAGTGAGGACTGCAGAATCTGGAGATCAGAGCTGAAAATGTATTGCTGGAAAAGCGCAGCAGGTCAGGCAGCATCCAAGGGACAGGAGAATCGACGTTTTGGGCATCAGCCCTTTATCAGGAATTTCCTGAAGAAGGGCTGATGCCCGAAACATCGATTCTCCTGTTCCTTGGATGCTGCCTGACCTGCTGCGCTTTTCCAGCAACACATTTTCACTTAAATACACAAAGAACCGGATTAATTATTAATACCTGCATCTCTCTGACCTGATCTGGGAGAGATGGGTCAGGAGGGGGAGATTACATTGTTGGGTGGGGGTCAGTCAGGGAGGGGGAGATTGCAGTGTTCGGTAGGGTTAATCAGGGAGGGCGGAGATTACAGTGTTGGATAGGGATCAGTCAGGGAGGGGGTGATTGCAGTGTTCGTTAGGGATCAGTCAGGAGGGGGGAGATTGCAGTGTTGGGTAGGGATCAGTCAGGGAGCGGGAGATTGCAGTGTTGGGTAGGGATCTGTCAGGGAGGGAGAGATTGTAGTGCTGGGTAGGGATCAGTAAGTGAGGGGGAGATTGTAATGTTGTGTAGGAATCAGTCAGGGAGGGGGAGATTGCAGTGTTGGGTAGGGATCAGTCAGGGAGGGGGTGAGTGCAGTGTTAGGTAGGGATCTGTCAGGGAGGGGGAGATTGCAGTGTTGGGTAGGGATCAGTCAGGGACGGGTTGCGTGCAGTGTTGGGTAGGGATTAGTCAGGGAGGGAGTGAGTGCAGTGTTGGGTAGGGATTAGTCAGGGAGGGAGAGATTGTAGTGCTGGGTAGGGATCAGTAAGTGCGGGGGAGATTGTAATGTTGTGTAGGAATCAGTCAGGGAGGGGGAGATTGCAGTGTTGGGTAGGGATCAGTCAGGGAGGGGTGAGTGCAGTGTTGGGTAGGGATCTGTCAGGGAGGGGGAGATTGTAGTGTTGGGTAGGGATCAGTCAGGGAGGGGGTGAGTACAGTGTTGTGTAGAGATCAGTCAGGGAGGGGGAGATTGCAGTGTTGGGTAGGGATCAGTCAGGGAGGGGGTGAGTACAGTGTTGTATAGAGATCAGTCAGGGAGGGGGAGACTGCAGTGTTGGGTAGGGATCAGTCAGGGAGGGGGTGAGTGCAGTGTTGTGTAGAGATCAGTCAGGGAGGGGGAGATTGCAGTGTTGGGCAGGGATCTGTCAGGGAGGGGGAGATTGCAGTGTTGGGTAGGGATCAGTCAGGGAGGGGGTGAGTGCAGTGTTAGGTAGGGATCTGTCAGGGAGGGGGAGATTGCAGTGTTGGGTAGGGATCAGTCAGGGACGGGTTGCGTGCAGTGTTGGGTAGGGATTAGTCAGGGAGGGAGTGAGTGCAGTGTTGGGTAGGGATTAGTCAGGGAGGGGGAGATTGCAGTGTTAGGTAGGGATCAGTCAGGGTCGGGGAGGTTGCAGTGTTGGGTAGGGATCAGTCAGGGAGGGGGAGATTGCAGTGTTGGGTAGGGATCAGTCAGGAGGGGGAGATTGCAGTGTTGGGTAGGGATCAGTCAGGGAGGGGTGAGTGCAGTGTTGGGTAGGGATCAGTCAGGGAGGGGGAGATTGCAGTGTTGGGTAGAGATCACTCAGGGAGGGAGAGATTGCACGACTGTGTAGGGTTAGAGGGAAATCAGGAGGGCAAAAAGGGGACATGAGATTGCTTGAACAATTAGGGTTGAGGATAATCCAAAGATCTTTTACAAATGCATAAAGGCCAAATGGTCACTGGGGAGACTATGGAGCCCTCAAAGATCAAGACAGCCTGCACGTGGAGCTGCAGGAGATTGGGAAAATACTAAACACGTATTTCCTGTCGTGAAGGGCATGGAAGATGTAGAAGAAAATGATGGTTTGGGAAATAGCATTGGGGAGTAAATGATGTCATCTTGCAAAATGTCCATATTACAGAGGAAGAGGTGTTGGATCTCTTGAAATGGTTAAAGGTGGATAAATCCCCAGGACATTGACGAGATTATGTTAGGATAGAACATAGAACATAGAACAATACAGCACAGAACAGGCCCTTCGGCCCACGATGTTGTGCCGAACTTCTATCCTAGATTAAGCACCCATCCATGTACCTATCCAAATGCCGCTTAAAGGTCGCCAATGAATCTGACTCTACCACTCCCACGGGCAGCGCATTCCATGCCCCCACCACTCTCTGGGTGAAGAACCCACCCCTGACATCTCCCCTATACCTTCCACCCTTCACCTTAAATTTATGTCCCCTTGTAACACTCTGTTGTACCCGGGGAAAAAGTTTCTGACTGTCTACTCTATCTATTCCTCTGATCATCTTATAAACCTCTATCAAGTCACCCCTCATCCTTCGCCGTTCCAACGAGAAAAGGCCGAGAACTCTCAACCTATCCTCGTATGACCTACTCTCCATTCCAGGAAAATCCTGGTAAATCTTCTCTGCACCCTCTCCAAAGCTTCCACATCTTTCCTAAAGTGAGGCGACCAGAACTGCACACAGTACTCCAAATGTGGCCTAACCAAAGTCCTGTACAGCTGCAACATCACCTCACGACTCTTGAATTCAATCCCTCTGCTAATGAACGATAAATTCAATCCCTCTGCTAATGAACGATATGTGGGTGGCGTGGATGAGTTGTACCAAAGGGTCTGTTTCTGTGCTGTACATCTCTATGTCTGTAAATGTTTTCCACTGTCCATTACCAGCCATACACTTCACTGTTTCCCCTGTTTACCTTGGTCAGTTCTCCTCTCAAACAAATGTCAATGGCTTTTCTTGTGATTGTAGGGTGTGCTTTATGGTCACTTTAAAAATCCGTCATCTCACTGAATTCCACTGCACTACAATTTCTCAGAGGATATCTCAGTGTGCCAATACTCCTTCACTCAGCGTCATCACACAATGGTCGATCTGAGATATTCGCATCCCTGGCCATTTCCACAATGTGTTACTCATAGAAACACTGACAGAAACATGAAAAAAGGAGTTCGGAGAACATCGCTTTTGCCGAAGTGACTGCCCCAGATTACACAAAGACTGAAGTCTCCCAAAATGATCACAGTGCCTTTGCATTACACAGGAATTCATTGGAATATGTAACAGGGCTGAGCAATGATATGCTCTTTGGCCACCAACACACAGTTCTCCTGCTTGTGGTTTTGTCATGTGTTACCTATTATCTGCATTCAGACTGATTCAGCTACATCATATGAGGCCAAATGCTTTCTCTGTTATGCCTTTGTTACCCATTACTGTCAGGGTTACCCATCCTGCACTCCCTGAGACCCCTCAAGGAGGTGAACAATTGAATATTTATGTTCCACTTTTGTTCACCCTGTCACCACTAAATCTCATTTATCTCTGTGCCACAGTCCATCCACCTTATTGCAGAGACATTATCCAGTACAAAAAAAGTACATTATGATTGACACTCTCCACAATTTCTTGTCACTGTCAATTGGCTGATGTACAGTTTCAGATAAACTCTGTCTCTCCCTGTTCCTTTCTGTTTGTCTTCAGCTACATCGCAGTTTTCTCTTTGGATTTGGAAAGCTCCTTTCACCTGAACCCTGGCCCTGCATCCTCTCTGTCAGTTTAAAGTCCTGTCCATAAGCTTACCGACATGATTGGCCAGGACACTGCTCCCAGCAATGTTATGTTTAATTCACTCATGGGGTGTTGCTGTCTCTGGCTGGCCAGCATCGCATGCCCACCCCGAGCTGCCCTTGAGCTGAGTGCCTTGCTAGATCATTTCAGGGGAAAGTTGAGAGTCAACCCCATTCCTCTGGGTCTGGATTCATATGTAGGCCAGGCCCGCTGCCCATAACAGATTTTCTTCCTGAAAGGATATGAGGCAGTTAGATGGGTATACTGCACTCCGGTATTAAAGTTTGGATGAACAGTCGGGTGAGAATAGCACGAGGCCATCACCTGTCCCACTCGTAGTTCAACCGTCAGTGAGTACTGATCCCAATGCAGCATGAATCAAACCCCTTTCACCATGACCATTGTTTGCTGCTGATATCTTCCTGCATTCTGGTGATATCACTCAGTCTCTCTCCATGTGGTATCCCTCACTGTGTGGGTCTAATTGCTGCCTCTGTTATGTCTCTCACTCTTGCAGTTAATCCAGATTCTGAGCTAACAGAATTCTCCACTCCAGAGAGACACAGCAGCACAGGCCAGGGATGGAGACTGAAATTTTCCAGATCTATGTGGGACTCAGTGCCATTCTCCTTGTGTAACCCTCACTTCTGAAGGGCTTTTGCCCGAAACATCGATTTCGAAGCTACTTGAATGCTGCCTGAACTGCTGTGCTCTTCCAGCACCACTAATCCAGAATCTGGTTTCCAGCATCTGCAGTCATTGTTTTTACCTCACTGCAGCAGTTGAACTTCCCATTCTGTCTATTTCTCTGTCTCCTGCAGGTAATCAGGATGTTCCTGTCTTAGCTGAACTCCTAACTCCTGTCTCGTCCATAACCACATCAAAGACGCTTGGTCAGCCAGAGATAGACGGAGAGGGAGATCTGGAGCCTTCAGTAAATCCTGCAGCCGGTAAGATCACTCACAGGAAACAGCACAGCAAGGAGGTAGGGGCCTTCTATATTCAGACACGGAAGACAGGACACAGATACATAGCTGGCAAGGTGCAGCAACATTCTAGACTTCATTCCCACCATCTTTTGAGGGTCCTGCTTTCACCTCCGCTGTACTAGTCCTCCCTGGGACATCTCTTTCTCTCTCTCTCTCTGACTTTCTATCTCTTTTTCTTTATCCCCTCTCTCACCCACCCACTCTCATTCTCTATCTCACCCCGCTCACCCTCTCTCTCCATCTCTCTTCCCCTCACTCACTCTTGCTCCCACCCCTCACTCACTCTCCACCTCATCCCTGTCTCTCACTGAACTCTCTCTCTCTCTCTCTCGCGTGCCTCTCCCTCACATCCCTCTCTCTCTCTGGCTCACCCTGTATCTCTCCCTAGCTCGCTCTCCCCCTCTTTCTATCTTACTCTCTTTCTGTTTCACTCTCGTCCCCTTATCGCGCTCTCTCTCGATCTCTCAGACTCTCTCATTTCTGTCCCCTCACTCACTCACACTTGCACCTCTCTCTCTCCCTTGCGTACCTCTCCCTCATGTCCCTCTCTCTCTGGCTTGCCCTGTATCTCTCCCTATCTCGTTCTCCCCTCTTTCCATCTTACTCTCTTTCTATTTCTCTCTCATCCCCTTATCATGCTCTCTCTCTCGATCTCCCAGACTCTCTCACATTTCTGTCCCCTCACTCACTCTCTCTCTCGCTCGCCCGATCTCTCGCCCGTCTCCCTTGCTCACACCTCGATCTCCCCTTCTCTCCCTTTACTCTCTCCCCCTTCTCTATCACTTTCTCCCCCTCTCTCTGCCCCCTCTCTCCCTCCGCCCTCTCTCCCCCACTTTCTCCCCCTGTCTCTGACCCTGTCTCTCGCACCTCTCTCGCCCCTCTTTCGCCCCTCTCGCGCCCCTCTCTCGCCCCCTCTCGTCACCTCTCTACACCCCTCTCTACACCCCACTCTCTTCCCCTCTCTAGCCCCCTCTCTCGCCCCTCTCTCGCTCCCTCTCTCACCCCCCTCTCGCCCCCTCTCTCGCCCCCTCTCTCGAACCCCTCACTGGACCCCGTCTCTTGAACCCCCTCTCTCGACCCCTCTTTCTCCTCTCTCTCGCCACCTCACCCCTCTCTCTCACCCCCTCTCTTGATCCACTCTGTCGACCCCCTCACTTGACCCCTTCACTCGACCCCCTCTCTCGACTGTCTCTCGACCCCGCTCTCTCGACCCTTCTCTCTCTACCCACCTCACTCCATCCCCTCCCTCCCCACTCTCTCTCCCACTTTCTCCCCATCTCTCCCCCTCTCATACCCTTCACTCGACCCCCTCTCTCGACTCCCTCTCTCAACACCCTCTCTCGACTCCCTCTTGTTCTCCACACCCCCATCTCCCCTCCACCCCCTTTCCCCCTCCCACTCTCCCCCCTCTCTCAACCCCCTCACTCTACCCCCTCACTCGACTCCCTTTCTCATCCCTCGTTTCCCCAACTCTCCCCCTCCCCCTCACTCAACCCACTCACTCAACCCCCTCACTCGATCCCTCACTCATCCCCCTCTCTCGACTCCCCCTCGGTCGACTCCCTCTCTCACCCCTCTCTCCCCTTCACTCTTCCCCCTCTCTCGACGGACTCTCTCTCCCCATTCACTCCTTTTCTGTCCCCCTCTCTCCATATTCCCTCTCCTCTCCCTCACCCTCCCCTTCGCACTAATCCTGTCATTCTCCGTCTCAACCCGTCGCTCTCCCCGTCTCTCCACCCCCTCTCCCCTTTTCTCTCCCCCTCCCTCTCCCCCTGTCTTTCCCTCTCACTCGACACCCCACACTCGATCCCTCTCTCTCTCGCGCCCACCTCTCTCGACCCCCCTCTCTCGACCCCCCCTTTCGAACCCCCTCACATTACACCATCTCTCGACACCCTCTCAGGACCCGCCACTTTCGACCCCACCTCTCGACCCATTCACTCGAACCCCCTCACTTGAAACCCCTCTCTCTCCACCTCTCTCTCACCCTCTCCTCCTCTCCCCCCTTTCTCCCTCTCTTCCCCCCTCTCGATCCCCTTTCTCCCCCTCTCTTTCCCCCTCTCGATCCATCACTCGACCACCATCGAACCCCCTATCTTGACCCCCTCTCTTGACCCCCTCTCTCGACCCCCTCACTCAAACCCCCTCACTCGACCCCTCTCACTCGACCCCCCCTCTCGCGACCCCCCCACTCGACCCCTTCACTCCAACCCCACACTCAACCCCACCTCACTCGGCCCCCTCACTCGACCCACTCTATTGACATCCCTTTGTCTATATCCTCTCTCTCTCCCCTCTCTCCCCCTCTCTCCCATTCTCTCCCTCCTCTCCCCCTCTCTCCCCCTCTCTCCCCCACTCTCTCCTCCTCTCTCCCACTCTCTTAACCCCCCTCATTCGACCCCCCCGCTCTCTTCCCGCTCTCTCTCCCTCAGCCCCTTTCTGTCCCCTCTCTCCCCACTCCCTCTCCCCTTTATTCACCCTCCTCTTTCACTCCCCCGTCTCCCCGTCACTCTCCCTGTCTCTCCCCCTTCTTTCCCCCTGTCTCTCCCCATCTCTATCCCTTTCCCTCTCCCCACTCTCTCTCCCCATCTCTGTCTGCCCCTCACTCTCCCACCACTGTCTCCTCGCCTCTCTCCCCACACTTCCTCACCGCCGCTCTTCCCCCTCTTTCTCAGCGCGTTATCTGCCCCCTCTCCCACTCTATCTCTCCCCTCTCTCTCCCTCTTTCTCCCAGTCTGTCTCCCCCGTCTGTCCTCACTCTCTCCCCCTCTCTCTCTCACCCTCTCACTCTCCCCTGCCCTCTCCTCCCCCACTCTCCCCTCTCTCTTCCCACTCTTTCTCCCCGCTCTCTGACCATCTCTCCTGCAATCGCTCCCACTCTCTCCCCCTCTCTCCCACTCTCTCCCTCACTCTCCCCCCTCAATCAACCCCCACATTCTCCACCTCTCTCTCCCCACTCTCTTTCCCCCGACTCCCCTCTCACTCTCTTCCCCTCGCTCCCCATCACTCCCCTTTCTCTTGTCCCTTATCCCTTGCCTCCTCTCCCTCCTCTCTTTTGCCCCCCTCTCTCTGACCCTCTCTCTGCCCCTCTCTCTCCCCGCTCTCTGTCACCTCACTTTCCCACCCTCTCTCACTCCCTCCCTCTCTTCCTTCCTCCCTCTCTCACCCTGTCATTCACTATCCTACCTCTCCACCACTCACTGCCCCCTCTCTCTCCCCTTTCTCGAACTCACACTCCCCCGTCTCTTTACTTCTCTCCCTCTACCCCCCTCTCTCCTCTGTCTCCCCTTCACTCTCCCCATCGCTCTCCCCCTCTCTTTCTCCCCCTCTCTACCCCCTCTCTCCCTGTCTCTCCTCCTCTCACCGCCTTTTTTCCCATCTCTCTATACCGTCTCTCTCACTCCGTCTCTCTACCCCTCACTCTCTCTCCCCCTCACTTTCTCTACACTAACTGTCTCCCACATCCTGTCACCTAACTGTCTCCCCTCTCTCTCTCTCACTCACTCCCTCCCTACTCTCTCCCCCCCACTCTCACCGGCCACACTCTCCCCCCACTCTCTCTCCACAATCTCTCTCCAGCCCTCTCTCCGCCCTCTCTCTCCCCCCTCTCTCTCCCCCTCGCTCTCCCCTTTGCTCTCCTCCTCTCTCTCCCCCTCTCTCTCCACCTCTCTCTCACGCTCCCTCTCCCCATCTCTCTCCCCCTCTCTCTCCCCCCTCTCTCCCTCTCTCTCTCCCCCTCTCTCTCCCCCTCTCTCTCACTCCCTCTCTCACCCCCCTCTCTCCCGCCTTTCTCTCCCCCTCTCTCTCCACCTCTCTCTCACACTCCCTCTCCCCCATCTCTCTCCCACTCTCTCTCCCCCTCTCTCCTTCTCTCTCTCCCCCTCTCTCTCCCGCTGTCTCTCACCCCCTCTCTCTGCCCCTCTCTCTCCCCCCTCTCTCCACCTCTCTCTCCCCCTCTCTCTCTCTCCCTCTCTCTCTCCCCCTCTCTCCCTCTCTCTCTCTCCCCCTCTCTTTCCCCCTCTCTCTCACCCCCTCTCTCACCACCCTCTCTCCCCGCTTTCTCTCCCCCTCTCTCTCCACCTCTCTCTCACACTCCCTCTCCCCCATCTCTCTCCCCCTCTC
This sequence comes from Chiloscyllium punctatum, assembly GCF_047496795.1. Classification (NCBI taxonomy): domain Eukaryota; kingdom Metazoa; phylum Chordata; class Chondrichthyes; order Orectolobiformes; family Hemiscylliidae; genus Chiloscyllium; species Chiloscyllium punctatum. The sequence goes on from NC_092752.1 coordinate 106,629,971, forward strand.
TCTCCCCCTCTCTCCTTCTCTCTCTCTCCCCCTCTCTCTCCCCCTGTCTCTCACCCCCTCTCTCTCCCCCTCTCTCTCCCCCCTCTCTCCCCCCTCTCTCCCCCTCTCTCTCCCCCTCTCTCTCTCTCCCCCTCTCTCTCTCCCTCTCTCTCTCTCCCCCCTCTCTCTCCCCCTCTCTCTCCCCCTCTCTCTCACCCGCTCTCTCTCCTCCTCTCTCTCACGCCCTCTCACCTCCCTCTCTCTCTCCCCTCTCTCTCTCCCCCTCTCTGTCTCCCCTCTCTCTCTCCCATCTCTCTACCCGTTTCTCTCTCTCCCCTCTCTCTCTCCCCCATCTCTCCCTCCACTCTCTGTCCCCACTCTGTCGCCCTCCCTCTGTTCCGCCTCCCACTTCTCTCTCCCCACTCTTCCTCACTCCCCTTCCTTCTCTCCCCCTCGCTCTCTCACTCTCTCTCTATGCCCTCTCTCACCCACTCTTTCCGCCCTCTCTCTCTCTACCCCACTCACCCTCCTCTCTTTACCCCTCATTCTCTCTCTCTCTCTCCCCCGGCTCGCTCTTCAATAACTCTCTCCACCTCTCTGTCACCTAAATCTCTCACCGTCTCTCTCCATCTCTCACTCCCTTCCTCTCTCACCCTCTCTGTCTTCCCCCACTCCCTTCCCCCACTCTCTTTCCCCACTCTCCCCCTCTCACTCCCATTTTCTGTCTTTCTCTCTCCCCCACCCCCTCTCCCCACCTCTGCTTCCCCCTCTCTCTCTTTATCTCTCTCGCCGACTATATCCCCCTCACTCTCCCCCCCCTCATTCCCTGTCTCTCCCCACTCTCTCTCCCCACTCTCTTCCCCGCTTTCTCACCCCCGCTCTCTCACCCCTGCTCTCTCAATTCCGCTCTCTCACCCCTCTCTCTCCTCTCTCTCACACACCCCTCAATTTCCCCTAACTTTCCCCATTTCTCTTCCCCCTCTTTCTCGCCCGCTGTCTGCCCCCACTCTCACCCCTCTCTCTACTGTTTCTCTATCTCACCCCTCCTCTCCCTCCTCCTCTCTGCCTCTCGCCCCCTTCCTCTCTCTCCCCCGCCCTTTTCCCCTCTCTCGTCCTCTCTCTTCCTTCTCCCTTGCCCTTTCTCCCTTGTCTCCTCTCCCTCCCATCTTTCACCCTCCCTCTCTCAATCTTCTCTCTCTGCCCTGTCTCTGCCCCTCTCTCTCCCCTCACTCTGTCACCTCACTCTCCCTCCCTCTCTCACCCCTCTCTCTCTCTCCCTGTCATTCACTATCGTCTCTCTCTCCCCACTCACGTCCCCCTGTCTCTCCACCTCTCTCAAACCCACACTCCCCCGTCTCTCCACTTCTCTCCCACCAACCCTCTCTCTCTCTCCCCAAACCTCTCCCGTCTCTCTCTACCCCTCTTGCTCCCCGTCACTCTCCCCATCTCCCTTCCCCTCTCTTTCTCTTCCTCTCTCTGCCCCTCTCACTCTCCTCCCTCTCTCTCCGCTGCCTTGCCCCCTCTCATCCACTCTCTTAGCGCTCAATCCCCCTTTCTCCCGTCCTATCTACCCCCTCTCTCCCCTCCCTCTACCGTTTCTCTCTACCGTCTCTCTCACCCCCTCTCTCTACCCTGCACTCACTCTCTCCCCACTTTCATTCACTTAACTAACTCTCCCGCACCCTGTCACTGAACTCTCTCCGCTCTCTCTCACTCCAACCCTAACCCTCTCCCTCGCCACTCTCTCCCCCAGACTTACTGCCCACTCACTCCCCACACTCTCTCTGCTCTCTCCCCCACATCTCTACTACCCATTTCTCTCCATCTTTCTCCCCCTCTCTCTCCGCCCCTCTCTCCCCCTCTCTATCCCCCTCTCTCCCCCCTCTCTCTCCCCTCTCTCTCCCTTCTCTCTCCCATTTCTCTCCCCCCTCTCTCCCCCTTTCGGTCTCTCCGCCCCTCCCCTTCTCTCTCCCCTCTTGCACTTCTGTCTCTCCCCCTCTCTCTTCCCATCTCTCCCCTTCTCTCACCCCCCTCTCTTCTCACGGTCCCCCTCTCAACACACTTTCTGTCCCCGTCTCTCTCCCCCTCCCTCTCCCCCACCTCTCCTTCCTCCGTATCTCTCCCCGTCTCTCTCCCTGTCTCTCTCCTCCCTCTCTCTACCCTCACTCTCTACCCCAAATCACTCACCCCCACGCTCTCACCCCTCTCTCCCCACTCTCTCACCCCTCTCTCCCCACTCTCTCACCCCTGTCTCCCCACTCTCTCACCACTCTCTCCCTCTCTCTCTTCCCGCACACTCTACCCCCGCTCTCTCACCTCCGCACACTCCCCTCTCTCTCTCCCTCTCTTTCTCACCTCCCTGTCTCTTCCTCCTCTTTCTCACCACGCTCTCTGCCCCCCTCTCCCCTCTCACTCTCTACTGCCTCTCTATCTCTCCAATCTCTCTCTCCCCTCCCCTCTCCCCCCTCCCCCCTCTCTCCCCCTCCCTTGCCCCTCTCTCTCACCTGTCACTCTCCCCTCTCTCTGACTCTCTCTCCCCCTCTCCCTTGCCACTTCTCCCTTGCCTCATCTCCCTCCCTTCTTCCATTCTCCCACTCTCTCCCCTCTCTCTCTTCACCTCTCTCTCTGTCCCCCCTCTCTCTCCTCTTTCTCTTCACTAACTCCGTCCCCCACTCTGTCACCTAACTCGCTCCCTCTCTCTCCCTCCCTCCCTAACACTGTCCCTCCCCATCTCTCCCCACTCTCTCCCTACTGTCTCCCCACACTCTCCCCCCACTCTCTCTCTCCCCACTCTCCCCCTCACTCTCACCCCGATTCTCTCCCCTAATCTTTCCCCTCACTCTCTTTGCCCCACTCTCTGCAATCAATCTCTCTCACCCTCTCTCTCCCCCTCTCCCTCCTCTCCCATCCTCTCTGTCCCCAAACTCTCTCTCTACTCCTTTCTCTCCTCCTTTCTCTCCCTCTTTCTCTCCCCTCTCTCTCGTCTCTCTCTCTCCCCCTCGCTCTCGCCCTGTCTCTCCCCCTCTCTCTCCCCCGCCTCTCTCCTCCCTCTCTCTCCCCCTCTCTCTCCCCTTTCTCTCTCCCCCCTCTCTCTCCCCTTTCTCTCTCCCCTCACTCTCCCCTCTCTCTCCCCTCTCTCTCCCCTCTCTCTCTCCCCCGCCTCTCTCCGCCCTCTCTCTCCCCCCTCTCCCCCCTCCATTCCCCCCTCTCTCTCCCCTCTCTCTCCCCTCTCTCTCTCCCCTCTCTCTCCCCTCTCTCTCCCCTTCTCTCTCCCCTCTCTCCCCCCTCCCCCTCTCTATCCCTACACTCTCCCCCTCTCTCTCCCCTCTCTCTCCGTCTCTCTCCCCCTCTCTACCCCTCTCTCTCCCCCTCTCTCTCCCCTCCTCTCTCCTCCCTCTCTCTCCCCTCTCTCTCCCCTTTCTCTCTCCCCCCTCTCTCTCCCCTTTCTCTCTCCCCTCACTCTCCCCTCTCTCTCCCCCCTCTCTCCCCTCTCTCTCTCCCCCGCCTCTCTCCCCCCCTCGCCCCCCTCTCCCCCCTCCATTCCCCCCTCTCTCTCCCCTCTCTCTCTCCCCCTCTCTCTCTCCCCTCTCTCTCCCCTCTCTCTTCCCTTCTCTCTCCCCTCTCTCCCCCCTCCCCTCTCTATCCTACACTCTCCCCCCTCTCTCCCCTCTCTCTCCGTCTCTCTCCCCCCTCTCTACCCCTCTCTCTCCCCTCTCTTACCCCCCTCTCCTCCCTCTCTCTAGCCACTCTCTCTTGCCCTCCTCTCTCTCGTCCCAGCTCTCGCCCCCCTCTTTCTTGCCCCCCTCTCTCGCACCCTCTGACGGCCATCTCCCCTCTGTCTTGCCCACTCTAACTCCCCTCTCCCTCACCCTCCCTTGCTCACCCCTCTCTCTACCCCTGTCTCTACCCCTCTCTCTCCAATCTCTCTCTCTTCACTAGCTCTCCCCTTACTCTGTCACCTCTTCTCCCTCCCCCTCTCACACCCTCCCTCGATCACTCCCTCCCTCTCACTCTCCCCTACTCTCTTCCCCCTCTCCTCCTCTCTCGACCCCTCTCTTGCCCCCTCTCTCTTGCCCCCCACTCTCACCCCCTCACTCTCACCCCCTCTCTCTCACCCCCTCTCCCTCACCCCCTCTCCCTCACCCCATCTCCCTCACCCCCTCTCTCTCCACATATCTCTCTCCACCCATCTCTCTCCACCCATCTCTCTCCCCCTCTCTCTCCCCCTCTCCCCCCTCTCCCCCCTCTCTCTCGCCCCTCTCTTTCTCCGTCTCAACCCCTCTACCAGCCCCTCTGTCTCCAACCATTCTGTCCCCTCCTCTCGTGCCCTCTCTCCCCCTCTCTGGTCCCTCTCTCCCCCTCTCTCCCCAACCTCTCCCTCCCCCTCTCTCCCAAACACACTCTCTCCCTCTCTCCCCCTCTCTCCCCCTCTCTCTTACCTCTCTCTCTCACCCCCTCTCTCTGCAACCTCTCTCAAACCCCTCTCTCTCGCCCGCTCTCTATTGCCTCCCTCGTTTGCCCCCTCCCTCTTGCCCCCTCTATCCCCTCCATCTCACCCTCTCTCTCGCCATTTTCTCTCTCTCCCCTTTCCCTCCCCCTCTCTATCTCACCCACTCTCTCTCAGCCTCTGTCTCCATCTCTCTCTTCACTAGCTCCCCTCCCCTTACTCTGTCACCTCACTCTCCCTCCCTCTGTCACGTCCGCACTATCTCACTCCCTCCCTCTCTCCCTCCCTCCCTCTCACTCTCCCCTGTCTTACCCCCACACACTCCCCTGTCTCACCCCCACTGACTCCCCTGTCTCTCTCCCACTTACTCCCCTCTCTCTGTCCCTCTCTCGCGCCCCTCTCTTCCCCTCTCTCTCCCCCTCTCGCCCCCTCTATCCGCCTCCATCACCCCTCTCTCTCTACCCTCTCTCTCCACCCCCGCTCACCTCTCTCTCTACCACTCAATCTCTCTCTATCCTCTCTCTCGTCAATAACTCTCTCCCCCACTCTGTCACCTAAATCTCTCCCCTCTCTTTCCCTCCCTCTCTCACTCCCTCCCTCTCTCCCTCTCTCACTCTCCCCTCTCTGCCCACTGTCTTTCCCCAATCTCTCCCGAATATCTTCCCCCACTCTCACCGCTATCTCTCTCCCCCTCTCACTCTCCCCCTCTCTCTCTCCCCACCACCCTCTTCCTCCCCCTCCCTCTCTCACCCTCTCACTCTCCCCCTCTCTCTACCTCAATCTCTCCCCACTCTCTCGCCCAATCTCACTCCCCTTCTTTCTCTGCCCGCACTCTCCCCCACAACCCACTCTTCCCCCTCTCTCTGTTTAACACTACTTCTTCCCCCCGCTCCCTGTCGTTCTGTCTCCCCTCGCTCTGTCCCACTGCTCTCTGACACCCCCTCTGTCCCATCTTCTTCTCTGTTCCCCTCCTCTCTCTGTTCCCCCTCTCTGTCCCCCTCTCTCTCTCCCTCGCTGTCCCCCTCTCTCTGTCCCCCCCTCCCCCAATCTCCCTCTCTCTGTTCATCTCTCTCTGTCCCCCACTCTCTCTGTCCCCCTCTCTCTGTTCCCCTCTCTTTGCCACCCCCCTCTTTTTCCCCAACGCCTCTGTTCCCCTCTCTTTGTCCCCCCTCGCTTTGTGCCCCCTCTCTCTGTTCCCCACTCTCTGACCACCTCAGTCTCTGTCCCCGTCTCTCTGTCCCCCAATCACTGACTCCCTGCTCTCTCTGTCACTCTCTCCCTGTCCCCTCGTTCCCCTCACTCTGTCCACCCCTCGCTCCATCCCGCTCTCTGTCTCCCCCGACACCCCCTCTCTGTGTCCCCCCTGACTGTCCCCCTCGCTCTGTCCTCCCTCTCTCTGCCCCTCTCTCTGTCCCACCCTCGCTCTGTCCACCCTCCCCATTCCCCTGTCTCTCAGTCTCCCCCTCACTCTGTTGCCCCCTCGCTCTGTCCCACCTCTCTCAATCCCCCCTCACTCTGCCCCCCCCTCTGTCCCCCACTATCTCTTTCCCCCCTCTCCGCCCTATCTCTCTGTCCCCCTTTCTATGCCCCACTCTCTCTGTCCAACTCTCTGTGTTCCCCTCTCTCTGTCCCCCTCTTTCTGTCCCCCTCTCTCTGTCCCCACCTGTCTGTCCCCCCCGTCTGTTCCCCTCTCTTTGTCCCCCCTCTCTCTCTGTCCCCCTCTCTCTCTGTCGTCCTCTCTCTGTCCCCCTCTATCTGTCCCTCTCGCTCTTTGTCCCCCCTCTCTATCCTCCTCTCTCTGTCCCACCTGTCTGTGCCACCTGCTCTGCCCCCCTCTCTCTGTCCCCCCCTCTCTCTGTTCCCCTCATTCTGTCCCCCCAAGTGTCCCACTCTCTGTCCCCGTCTTTTTGTCCCCCCACTGTCCCCCAGTCTCCCACTCTCTGTCATCTCTCTTTGTCGCCCTCTCGTTCTGCCCCCCTATCTCCCTGTCACCCACTCTGTCCCCCATCTCTGCCCCTCCCTCTCTGCCCCCACCTGCCCCACTCTCTCTGCCCCCCTTTCTGCCCCCTCTCTCTGTCCGCCTCTCTCTGTCCCCCCACTCTCCCTCTCTCCGTCCCCCTCTTCCTGTTCCCCCTCTGTTGCCCAGTCTCCCACTCTCTGTTCATCTTTCTCTGTCCCCCACTCTCTCTGTCCCGCTCTCTCTGTCACCCCTCTATTTGCCACCCCCCTCTTTTTTCCCCACCCCCCTCTGTCCTCTCTCTGATTTCCCCTTCTCTCTGACCACCCCCCTCTCTCTGTCCCCCTCTCTTAGTTCCCCAATCTCTGACTCCACCAATCTCTGTCCACCCCTCGCTCTGTCCCCTCTCTCTGCCCCCCCGACCCCCCTCTCTGTATCCCCCCTCACTGTCCCGCTCTCACTGTCCCCCCTCACTGTCCTCCTCGCTCTGTCCTCCCTCTCTCTGACCCTCTTTCTGTCCCACCCTCGCTCTGTCTTCCCTCCCTATCCGTCTGTTTCTCGGTCTCCCCCTCACTCTGTCGCCCCCTCGTTCTGTCACTCCTTTCTCTGTGTCCCCTCACACTACCCCCTCTCTCTGCCCCCCACTATCTCTTTCCCCCCTCTCTGCCCGCTCTCTCTCCCCCTCTCTCTGTCCCCCTCTCTTGTCCCCCCTCTCTCTGACCACCCACCTCTCTCTGTCCTCCTCGCTGTCCCCACCCTCTGTTCCCCCCTCTCTGTCCCCCCGTCCCTCCTCTTTCTGTTGCCCTCTTTCTGGCCCCCTCCCTGTCCGCCCTCTCTCTGTCGACGCTCTCTCTGTCCCCCAAAGCCTGTCGCCCACTCTCTGTGTCCCGCTCTCTGTCCCCCCCTCTGTCCCCCCCTTTCTGTCCCCCCTCTCTGTTTGCACTCCCTCTCTCCGTCCTCTCTCTCTGTCCCCCTTTCTCTGTCCAGCTCTCTCTGTCCAACTCTCTCTGTTCCCCTCTCTCTGTCCCCCTCTCTCCATACCCCTCTCTCTGTCCCCCTCTCCCTATCCCCCTCTTTCTGTCCCCCCAGTCTCCCTCTCTCTGTCCCCCTCTTTCTGTCCCTCCTCTGTTCCCCCAGTCTCCCACTCTGTTCATCTCTCTTTGCCCCCCTCTCTCGCTGTCCCCCTATCTCTCTGTCCCCCTCTCTCTCTGTCCCCCCCGTCCCCCCTCTCTGTCCCCCCTCTCTGCCCATCCCTCTCTTCCCCCCTCTCCCTGCCCCACTCTCTGTCCCCCTCTTTCTGTCCCCCCACTCTCCCTCTCTCGGTCCCCCTCTTCCTGTCCCCCCCTCTGTCTCCCAGTCTCCCACTCTCTGTTCAGCTCTCTGTCCCCCACTCTCTCTGTCCCCCCTCTCTTTGCCACCCCCCTCTTTTTCCCCAAACCCCTCTTCCCCCCCCTCTCTTTGACACCCCTTTTGTCCCCCCTCTCTCTGTTCCCCACTCTCTGAACACCCCCCTCTCTCTGTCCCCCTCTCTCTGTCCCCCAATCTCTGACTCCCCCTCTCTCTCTCCACCCCAAGTTCCGTCCCCCTCTCTCTGCCCCCCCTGACTATCCTCTCTGTGTCCCCCTCACTGTCCCCCTCTCACTGTCCCCCTTCACTGTCCCCGTCTCTCTGCCCCTCTCTCTGTCCCACCCTCACTCTGTCCACCCTCCCTATCCCCCTGTCTCTCAGTCTCCCCCTCACTCTGTCGACCCCTCGCTCTGTCACACCTCTCTCTGTGCCCCCTTACACTGCCCCGTCTCTCTGGCCCACACCATCTCTTTCCCCCCTCTCTGCCCTCTCTCTCTCCCCCTCTCTCTGTCCCCCCTCCCTTTCCCCACCCTCTGTTCCCCCCTCTCTGTCCCCCCGTCCCTCCTCTTTCTGTTGCCCTCTTTCTCGCCCCCTCTCTGTCCGCCCTCTCTCTTTCTGCACTCTCTCTGTTCCCCCTGTCCCCCACACGCTGTCGCCCCCACTCTGTGCACCGGTCTCTGTCCCCCTCTGTCCGTACTTTTCTGTCCCCCCCCCCCCCCCCCACTGTTCGCACTCACTCTCACCGCCCTCTCTCTCTGTCCCCATTTCTCTGTCCCCCCCCTTTGTCCAACTCTCTCTGTTCCACTCACTCGGACCCCTCTCTCCGCACCCCTCTCTCTGTCCTCCTCTCTCTGCCCCCTCTCTCTGTCCCCACCTCTCTCTACCCCCCGTTTGTCCCACTCTCTCTGTCCCCCTCTCTCTCTGTCTCACTCTCTCTGTCCCTATCTCTCTGTCCGCTCTTTCTGTCCCATCTCTATCTGACCTCCTCACTCTGTCCCCGCTCTCTCTGTCCCCCCATTCTCTGTACGCCTCTCTGTCCCGCCTCTCTGTCCCCCCTTCTATGTCCCCCCTCTCACGGTCCCCCCTTTCTCTGCCACCTTCTCTCTGCCCCCTCTCTTTCCCCCCACTCTCTCTGACCCCCTCTCTCTCTCCATCTCTCACTGTCCCATTCTCTCTCTGCCCCCTGTCTCTGTCCCCCCTCTTACGGTACCCCCACTCTCTGCCCCCTTCTCTCTGCTCCCCTCTCTCTGCCCCCACTCTCTCTGACCTCCTCTCTCTGTCCATCTCTCACTGTCCCACTGTCTCTCTGCCCCCTCTCACTGTCCCCCTCTCTCTGTCGCCCCTCTCTCTGTCCCCCCTCTCTCTGTTCCCCCCTCTCAGTCCCCCCTCTTTCTGTCCCCACTCTCTCTGTCCTCCTCTCTCTGCCCCCCTCTCTGTCCCCACTCTCTCTGTCCTCCTCTCTCTGTCCCCACTCTCTCTGTCCCGCCATCTCACTACCCCCTCTCACTGTCCCCCTCTCACTGTCCCCCTCTCACTGTCCCCCACTCACTGTCCTCTTCTCACTGTCCCCCTCTCACTGTCCCCCTCGCTCTGTACCCCCTCCCTCTGACGCGCTCTCTCTGTCCCCCCTCTCTCTGTCCCCCCTCTCTCTGTCCCCCCTCTCTCTGTCCCCGTCTCTCTGTCCCCCTCTCACTTTCACACATCTCTCTGCCCCATCTGGCCCCATCTCTCTGTCACCCATCTCTCTGTGACCCTCTCTCTGTGCCCCTCTCTCTCCGTCCCCCCTCTCTCTTCCCCCACTCTCTCTGACCCTTTCTCTCTGTCCATCTTTCACTGTCCCATGCCCTGTCTGCCCCCCTCTCTCTGGTCTGTTTCTCTATCCCCCTCTCTCTGTGCCCCTCTCTCGGTCTTCCTCTTTCTGTCCCACCTCTCTCTGTCCCCCTCTCTCTGTCCCCCTTTTTCTGTCCCCCTTTCTCTGTCTGCATTTCGCTGTCTCCCTTTCTCTGTCCTCCTCCCTCTGTAACCCCTCTCTCGGTCCCCCGCTCTCTCTGTCCCCCCTCTCTCTGTCCCCCCTCTCTCTCTGTCCCTCTCTCTCTGTCCCGCGCTTTCACTGTCCACCGCTCTCGCTGTCCCCGCTCTCTCTGTCCCCTCTCTCTGTTCCACTCTCACTGTCACCCATCTCTCTGTCCATCTCTCACTGTCCCAGTCTCTCTCTGCCCCCTCTCTCTGCGTTCTCCTTTCTCTGTCCCCCTTTCTCTGTCCCCTTTCTCTGTCCCCCTCTCAATGTCGCCCCTCTCACTGTCACCCCTCTCAACGTCGCCCCTCTCTCTATCCCCCAACTCTCTGTACCCCCTCTCACTGTCTCCCCTCTATGTTCCCATGCTCTCTGTCCCTCCTCACTCTGTCCACCATCTCACTGTCCCCTCTCTCTCTGTCCCTTTCACAGTCCCCCTCTCTCCGTCCCCCTCTCTCCCTACCCCTCTCTCCGTCCCCCTCTCTCTCTGTCCCCCCCCCCCCCCCCCCCCCCCCCCCCCCCCCCCCCCCCCCTCCCCCCCCCCCCCCCCCTCCCCCCCCCCCCCCCCCCCCCCCCCCCCCCCCCCCCCCCCCCCTCCCCCCCCCCTCCCCCCCCCCCCCCCTGCCCCCCCCCTCCCCCCCCCCCCCCCCCCCCCCCCCCCCCCCCCGCCCCCCCCCCACCCCCCCCCCCCCCCCCCCCCCCCCCCCCCCCCCCCCACCCCCACCCCCCCCCCCCCCCCCCACCACCCACCCCCCCCCCCCCCCCCCCCCCCACCCCCCCCCCCCACCCCCCCCCACCCCCCCCCCCCCCCCCCCCCCCCCCCCCACCCCCACCCCCCCCCCCCCCCCCCCCCCACCCACCCCCACCCCCCCCCCCCCCCCCCCCCCCCCCCCCCCCCCCCCCCCCCCCCCCCCCCCCCCCCCCCCCCCCCCCCCCCCCCCCCCCCCCCCCCCCCCCCCCCCCCCCCCCACCCCCCCCCACCCCCCCCCCCCCCCCCCCACCCCCCCCCCCCCCCCACCCCCCCCCCCCCCCCACCCCACCCCCCCCCCCCCCCCCCCTCCACCCCCCCCCCCCCCCCACCCCCCCCCCCCCCCCACCCCCCCCCCCCCCCCCCCCCCCCCCCCCCCCCCCACCCCCTCCCCCCCCCCCCCCCCCCACCCCCCCCCTCCACCCCCCCCCCCCTCCCCCCCCTCCCCCCCCCCCCCCTCCCCCCCAACCCCCACCCACCCTCGCCACCCTCCCCCCCCCCCTCCCCCCCCCCCCCCCCCCCCCCCCCCCCACCCCCCCCCCCCCCCCTCCCCCCCCCCCCACCCCCCCCCCCCCCCCCCCCACCCCTCCCCCCCCCCTCCCCCTCCCCCCCCCCCCCCCCCACCCCACCCCCCCCCCCACCCCCCCCCCCCCTCCCCCCCCCCCCCCCCCCCCCCCCCCCCCCCCCCCCCCCCCCCCCCCCCCCTCCCCCCCCCCCCCCCCCCCTCCCTCCCCCCCGCCCCCCTCCCCCCTCCCCCCCCGCCCCCCCCCCCCCCCTCCCCCCTCTCTTCTCCCCTCTCTCTTTCCACCCCCTTCCCTGTCTGTACGTCTGTCCCAAACTCTCTGTCTCCACTCTCTTTGCACCCCTCTCTCTGCCCCCTCTCTCTGCCCCTCTATCTCTGTCCCCCCTCTCGCTGACCCCCCTCTCACTGTCCATCTCTCACTGTCCCCGTCTCTCTCTGCCCCCTCTCTGTCCCCCTCTCTCTGTCCCCGTTCTCTCTGTCCAACTCTCTCTGCCCCTCTCTCTCTGCCCTTCTCTCTTTCCGCCTCCTCTCTGTCCCCCTTCTCTCTGTCCCTCTCTCTGTCCTCCCCTTGCTCCGTCCCCCTCTCTCTGTCCCCTCTCTCCCTGAACCTCTCTCTGTGCCCCCTATTACCCACTCTCTCTGTCCACACCCCCTCCCCCCCTCTGTCCACCCCCACTGCCCCTCCCTCCTCTCTGTCACCCCTCTCTCCGTCCCCCTCTCTCTGTCCCTCTCTCTCTGTCGCCCCTCTCTGTCCCCACCTCTGTCCCCCCCTCAGTCCCCCGCTCTCTCTGTCCCCGCTCTCTCTGTCCCCGCTCTGTCTGTACCCTCTCTCTATGTCCCTGCTCTCTCTGTCCCGCAAATTCTCTGTCCCTGCTCTCTCTATCCCCCCATTCTCTGTACGCCTCTCTGTCGCGCCTCTCTGTCCCTCCTTCTCTGCCCCCCTCTCACGGTCCCCCCTCTCTCTGCCCCTCTCTCTCTGACCCGCCTCTCTCTGTCCAACTCTCACTGTCGCACTCTCTCTCTTCCCTCCTCTCTGTCCCCCTCTCCCTGTCCCCACTCTCTGTAACCTCTTTGTCTGTCCCCCTTTCTCTATCCCCCTTGCTCTGTCCCCCTGTCTCAGTCCTCGTGTCTCTGTCCCCCTCTCTCTGTCCCCCTCTCTCTGTCCCCACTCTCTGTCCCCGTCTGTCTGTCCCCTCTTTCTGTCCCCTCTATCTGCCCCCCTCCCTCTGTCCCATCTCTCTCTGTCCCCTTTTCTCTGTCCCCCTCTCTCTGTCCCCCGCTATCTCTGTCCCCCGCTCTCTCTGTCCCGCCTCTCTCTGTCCCCACTCTCAGTCTCCCCCTTTCTCTGTCCCTCTTGCTCTGTCCCCCTTGTCTCACTCCTCGTGTCACTGTCCCCCTCTCTCTGTCCCCTTCTCTTTGTCCCACTCTCTCTGTCTCCGTCTCTTTGTCCCCTCTTTCTGTCCTCCTCTATCTGCCCCACCTCCCTCTGAACCCTCTTTCAGTCCCCTTCTCTCTGGCCGCCTCTCTCTGTCCCCCGCTATCTCGGTCCCCGTCTCTCTGTCCCCCCTCTCTCTGTCTCCGCGCTCTCTGTCCCCCAACTCTCTGTCCACACTCTCTCTGTCCTCCTCTCTCTGTCCCCCTCTCTCTGTCCCCCCGTCACTGCCCCCTGTCACTGCCCCCTTCTCACTGTCCCCCTCTCACTCTCCCCCTCTCTCTGTCCCGCCTCTCTCTGTCCCACCTCTCACTTTCCCGTCTCTACGTCCCATCTCTCTGTCCCCCCTCTCACTGTCACCCATCTCTCTGCCCCCATCTGTCCACCTCTCCCTGTCACCCATCTCTCTGTGACCATCTCTCTGTGCCCCTCTCTCAGTCACCCCTCTCTCTGGCCCCCTCTCTCTCTGACCCTCTCTCTCTGTCTATCTCTCACTGTCCCAGTCTCTCTCTGCCCCCCCTCTGTCCTGTCTCCCTGTCCCCCTCTCTCTCTGTCCCCCTCTCTCTCTGTCCACCTCTCTTTCTCCTCCACTTTCTGTCTCTCTTTCTCTGTCCCCCTCTCTCTGTTCCCCGTTCTCTGTCTCCCTTTCTCTGCCTTTCTCTGTCTCCCTTTCTCTGTTCCCCTCTGTCCTCCTCTTTCTGTCCTCCTCTCTCTGTCCACCTCTCTCTGTCCCTCTTTCTCTGTCCCCCTTTCTCTGTCTGCCTTTCTCTGTCTCCCTTTCTCTGTCCCCCTCTCTCTGTCCCCTCTCTCTGTATTCCCCTTCTCTGTACCCCCTCTCTCTGAGCTCCTCTCTATGTCCAACCTCTCTCTGCCCCACTCTCTCTGGACCCTCCTCTCTCTGTCCCCCTTTCTCTGTCCCCCTTTCTCTGCCCCCCTTTCTCTGTCTGCCTTTCTCTGTCTCCCCTTCTCTGTCCCCCTCTCTCTGTCCCCATCTCTCTGTACCCCCTCTCTCTGCACCCCCTCTCTCTGACACCCCCTCTCGTTCCCCCGCTCTCTCTGTCCCCCGCGGTCTCTGTCCCACTCTCTCTCTGTCCCGCGCTTTCACTGTCCACCGCTCTCGCTGTCCCCGCTCTCTCTGTCCCCTCTCTCTGTTCCACTCTCACTGTCACCCCACCTCTCTGTCCATCTCTCACTGTCCCAGTCTCTCTCTGCCCTCTTCTCTCTGTCCTCCTCTCTCTGTCCATCTCTCTCTGTCCTCCTCTTTCTGTCCCTCTCTCTCTGTCCCCCTCTCTCTGTCCCTCTTTCTCTGTCCCTCTTTCTCTGTCTGCCTTTCGCTGTATCCCTTTCTCTGTCCCCCTCTCTCTGTCCCCATCTCTCTTTACCCCCTCTCTCTGTACCCCCTCTCTCTGACTCCCCTCGTTCCCCCGCTCTCTCTGTCCCCGCGCTCTCTGTCCCACCCTCTCTCTGTCCCGCGCTTTCACTGTCCACCGCTCTCGCTGTCCCCGCTCTCTCTGTGCCCTCTCTCTGTTCCACTCTCACTGTCACCCATCTCTCTGTCCATCTCTCACTGTACCAGTCTCTCTCTGCCCCCTTCTCTCTCGTGTCCCCCTTTCTCTGTCCCTCTTTCTCTGTCCCCCTCTCACTGTCGCCCCTCTCTCTGTCCCCAACTCTCTGCACCCCCTCTCTCTGCCCACCATCTCAGTCTCCCCCCTCCTCTTTGCCCCCTTTCTCTGTCCCCGCTCTCTCTGTCCACCATCTCACTGTCCCCCTCTCTCTGTCCCGTTCTCCGTCCCCCTCTCTCCATCCCCCTCTCTCCGTCTCCCTTTCTGCGTCCCCCTCTCTCCGTCCCTCTCTCTCCGTCCCTCTCTCTCTCTCTGTCCCTCTCTCTCTGTCCCCCCCTCTCTTTCCACCCCCTTTCACACTCTCTCTATCCCGCACTCTCTGTCTCCACTCTCTTTGTCCCCCCCTCTCGCTGCCCCCTCTCTCTGCCTTCTCTCTCTGTCCCCAGTGTCGCTGACCCCCTATCACTGTCCATATCTCACTGTCCCAGTTTCTCTGTGCCCTCTCTCTGTCTCCCTCTCTCTGCCCCCTCTCTCTGTCCCCCTTTTCTCTGTCCCCCTTTCTCTGTCTGCCTTTCTCTGTCTCCCATTCTCTGTCCCCCTCTATCTGTAACCCCTTTCTCTGTACCTCCTCTCTCTGTCCCGCTCTCTCTGTCCCCCGCCTCTCTGTCCCCGCTCTGTCTGTCCCCGCTCTCTCTGTCCCCGCTCTCTCTGTCCACCAAATTCTCTGTGCCCGCTCTCTTTGTCCCCCCATTCTCTGTACGCCTCTCTGTCCGCCTCTCTGTCCCTCCTTCTCTGTCCCCCCTCTCACGGTGCCCCCTCTCTCTGCCCCCGTCTCTCTGTCCCCCTCTCTCTGCCCCCACTCTCTCTGGCCCTCTCTGTCCATCTCTCACTGTCGCACTCTCTCTCTGCCCTCCTTCTCTGTCCCTGTCTCTCTGTCCCTCACTCTCTCTCCTCCCTTTCTCTGTCCCCTTTCTCTGTCCCCCCTGCTCTGTCCCCTGTCTCTGTCTCCCCTCTATCTGTCCTCTCTCTGTCCCACTCTCTCTGTCCCGGTCTCTGTCCCCCCCTTTCTGTCCCCCATTATCTGCCCCCCTCCCTGTGTCCCCTCTTTCTGTCCCCTTCTCTCTGACCCCCTCTCTCTGTCCCCACTCTCTCTGTCCCCGCTTCTCTCAGTCCCCCGCGCTCTCTGTCCCCCCCTCTCTCTTTCCCCCGCTCTCTCTGTCCCCCCCTCTCTGTACCCCCGTCACTGCCCCCTGTCACTGCCCCCTCCACTGTCCCCCCCCCCCCCCCCCCCCCCCCCCCCCCCCCCCCCCCCCCCCCCACCCCCCCCCCCCCCCCCCCCCCCCCCCCCTCCCCCCCCCCCCCCCTCCCCCCCCCACCCCCCCCCCCCCACCCCCCCCCCCCCCCCCCCCCCCCCCCCCCCCCCCCCCTCCCCCTCCCCCCCCCCCCCCCCCCCCCCCCCCCCCCCCCCCCCCCCCCCCCCCCCCCCCCCCCCCCCCCCCCCCCCCCCCCCCCCCCCCCCCCCCCCCCCCCCCCCCCCCCCCCCCCCCCACCCTCCCTCCCCCCCCCTCCCCCCCCCCCCCCTCCCCCCCCCCCCTCCCCCCCCCCCCCCCCCCCCCCTCCCCCCCTCCCCCCCCCCCCCCCCCCCTCCCCCCCCCCCCCCCCCCCTCCCCCCCCCCCCACCCCCCCCCCCCCCCCCCCCCCCACCCCCCCCCCCCCCCCTCCCCCCCCCCCCCCACCCCCCCCCCCCCCCCCCCCCCCCCCCCCCCCCCCCCCCCCCCCCCCCCCCCCCCCCCCCCCCCCCCCCCACCCCCCCCCCCCCCCCCCCCCCCCCCCCCCCCCTCCCCCACCCCCCCCCCCCCCCCCCCCCCCCCCCACCCCCCCCCCCCCCCCCTCCCCCCCCCCCCCCCCCCCCCCCCCCCCCCCCCCCCCCCCCCCCCCCCCCCCCCCCCACCCCCCCCCCCCCCCCCCCCCCACTCCCCCCCCCCCCCCCCCCCCCCCCCCCCCCCCCCACCCCCCCCCCCCCCCCCCACCCCCCACCCCCCCCCCCCCCCCACCCCCACCCCCCCCCCCCCCCCCCCCCCCCCCCCCCCCCCCCCCCCCCCCCCCCCCCCCCCCCCCCCCCCCCCCCCCCCCCCCCCCCCCCCCGTCCCCCTCTCTCTTTTTCCCCCTCTCTCTGACCCGCTCTCTCTGTCCCCCCTGTCTCTGTCCCCCCTTCTCTGTCCCATCTCTCTCTGTCCCCGCCTCTCTGTCCCGCTCTCACTGTCACCCATTTCTCTGCCCCAATCTGTCCCCCTCTCTCTGTCACCCATCTCTCTGTGACCCTCTCTCTGTGCCCCTCTCTCAGTCACCCCTCTCTCTGCCCCCGCTGTCTCTGACTCTCTCTCTCTGTCTATCTCTCACTGTCCCAGTCTCTCTCTTCCCCCCTCTCTCTGTCCTGTCTCTCTGTCCCCCTCCCTCTGTCGCCTCTTTCTGCACCCTTCTCTCTGTCCCCCTCTCTCTGTCCTCCTTTTTCAGTACCCTCTCTTTGTCCCCCCCCTCTGTCCCCCTCCCTCTGTCCCATCTTTCTCTCCCCTTCTCTCTGACCCCCCTCTCTGTCCCCACTCTCTCTGTCCCCCCCTTTCTGTCCGCCGCTCTCTCTGTCCCCGCCTCTCCCTGTGCCCAGCTCTCTGTCCCCCCCTCTCTGTCCCCCGCTCACTCTGTCCCCACCCTCTCTGTCCCCCGCTCACTCTGTCCCACCCTCTCTGTCCCCCCGTCACTGCCCCCTGTCACTGTCCCCCTCTCACTGTCCCCTTCTCATTGTCCCCCTCTCACTGCCCCCCTCCCTCTTTTTACCCCTCTCTCTGTCCCACCTCTCTCTGTCCCGCTCTCACTGTCACCCATTTCCTCTGCCCCCATCTGTCCCCCTGTCTCTGTCACCCATCTCTCTTTGACCCTCTCTCTGTGCCCCTCTCTCTGTCACCCTTCTCTGTCCCACCTCTCTCTGTCCCCGTCTCTCTGTCCCGCTCTCACTGTCACCCATTTCTCTGCCCCCATCTGTCCCCCTGTCTCTGTCACCCATCTCTCTTTGACCCTCTCTCTGTGCCCCTCTCTCTGTTCCCCCTTCTCTGTCCCACCTCTCTCTGTCCCCGTCTCTCTGTCCCGCTCTCACTGTCACCCATTTCTCTGCCCCCATCTATCCGCCTCTCTCAGTCACCCCTCCCTCTGCCCCGCTCTCGCTCGCCCTCTCTCTGTGTCTATCTCTCACTGTCCAGTCTCTCTCTGCCCCCCTCTCTCTGTCCCGTTCTCCGTCCCCCTCTCTACGTCCCTCTCTCTCCGTCCCCCACTCTCTCCGTTCCGCTCTCTCTGTCCCCCCTCTCTCTTTCCACCCCCTTTCCCACTCTCTCTGTCCCGCACTCTCCGTCTCCACTCTCTTTGCCCCCCTCTCTCTGACCTTCTCTCTCTGTCCCCACTCTCGCTGACTCCCTATCACTGTCCATCCCTCTCTGTCTTCTCTCTCTGTCCGTCTGTCTCTGCCCCCCCCCTATCTGTCCTCTCTCTGTCCCACTCTCTCTGCCCCGGTCTCTGTCCCCTCTTTTTGTCCCCCACTATCTGATCCCCCCCCTCTGTCCCCTCTTCTGTCCCCCTTCTCTCTGACGCCCTCTCTCTGTCCCACTCCTCTCTTTCCCCCCCCCCCTCTCTTCTCTCTGTCCCCACTCTCTCTGTCCCCCCTCTCTCTGTCCCCCGCTCACTCTGTCCCCGCCTCTCTCTGTCGCTGCTCTCTCGTCCCCCCCCCTCTCTTTCCCCCGCTCTCTCTGTACCCACCTCTCTGTCCCCCGCTCACTGTCCCCTTCTCACTGTCCCCCTCTCACTGTCCCCTTCTCACTGTCCCCCTCTCACTGTCCCCCTCTCTCTTTTTCCCCCTCTCTGTGACCCGCTCTCTCTGTCCCCCTGTCTCTGTTCCCCCTTCTCTGTCCCACCTCTCTCTGTCCCCGCCTCTCTGTCCTGCTCTCACTGTCACCCATTTCTCTGCCCCCATCTGTCCCCCTGTCTCTGTCACCCATCTCTCTGTGACCCTCTCTCTGTGCCCCTCTCTCAGTCACCCCTCTCTCTGCCCCCGCTCTCTCTGACCCTCTGTCTCTGTCTATCTCTCACTGTCCCAGTCTCTCTCTGCCCCCCTCCCTCTTTCCTGTCTCTCTGTCCCCTCCATCTGTCGCCTCTTTCTGTACCCTTCTCTCTGTCCCCCTCTCTCTGTCCCCCTTCCTCTGTCCCATCTTTCTGTCCCCTTCTCTCTGACCCCCTCTCTCTGTCCCCCACTCTCTCTGTCCCACTCTTCTGTCCGCCGCTCTCTCTGTCCCCGCCTCTCCCTGTCCCAGCTCTCTCTGTCCCCCCCTCTCTGTCCCCCCCTCTCTGTCCCCCGCTCTCTCTGTCCCCCCCTCTCTGTCCCCCAGTCACTGCCCCTGTCACTGCCCCCTCTCACTGTCCCCCTCTCTCTGTCACCCTCTCGCTGTCCCCCTCTCACTGTCCCCTTCTCATTGTCCCCCTCTCACTGCCCCTCCCTCTTTTTCCCCCTCTCTCTGACCCGCTCTCTCTGTCACCCTGTCTCTGTCCCCCCTTCTCTGTCCCACCTCTCTCTGACCCGCTCTCACTGTCACCCATTTCTCTGCCCCCATCTGTCTCCCTCTCTCTGTCACACATCTCTCTTGACCCTCTCTCTGTGCCCCTCTCTCAGACACCCCTCTCTCTGCCCCCGCTCTCTCTGACCCTCTCTCTCTGTCTATCTCTCACTGTCCCAGTCTCTGGCCCCCCTCTCTCCGTCCTGTCTCTATGTCACCCTCTCTCTGTCCTCCTCTCTCTGTCCTCCTTTTTCATACCCCTCTCTCTGTCCCCCCCCTCTCTCTGTCACCCGCTCTCTCTGTCCCCGCCTCTCCCTGTCCCCAGCTCTCTCTGTCCCCCCCTCTCTGTCCCCCGCTCTCTATTCCCCCCTCTCTGTCCCCCCGTCACTGCCCCCTGTCACTGCCCCCTCTCACTGTCCCCCCTCTCTGTCCCCCTCTCACTGTCCCCCTCTCACCGTCCCCTTCTCACTGTCCCCCTCTCACTGTCCCCCTCCCTCTTTTTTCTTCCTCTCTCTGACCCGCTCTCTCTGTCCCCCCTCTCTGTCCCCCCTTCTCTGTCCCACCTCTCTCTGTCCCCGTCTCTCTGTCCCGCTCTCACTGTCACCCATTTCTCTGCCCCCATCTATCCCCCTCTCTCAGTCACCCCTCTCTCTGCCCCCGCTCTCCCTGACCCTCTCTCTCTGTCTATCTCTCACTGTCCCAGTCTCTGTCTGCCCCCCTCTCTCTGTCCTGTCTTTCTGTCCCCCTCTCTCTGTCTCCCTCTCTCTGACGCCATCTATCTCACCCACTCTCTGCCCCCCCACCCATCTCCCTCTATTCCCCCCCACCTCCCCCCCCCCTCCCCCCCCCCCCCCCCCCCCCCCCCCCCTCCCCCCCCTCCCCCCCCACCCCCACCCCCCCCCCCCCCCCCCCCACCCCCCCCCCCCCCCCCCCCACCCCCCCCCCCCCCCCCCCCCCCCCCCACCCCCCCCCCCCCCCCTCCCCCCCCCCCCCCCCCCCCCCCCCCCCCCCCACCCCCCCCCACCCCCCCCCCCCCCACCCCTCCCCACCCCCCCCCCCCCCACCCCCCCCCCCCCCACCCCCCCCCCCCCCCACCCCCCCCCCACCCACCCCCCCCCCCCCCCCCCCCCCCCCCCCCCCCCC
>NC_092753.1:0-12500 GCF_047496795.1 Chiloscyllium punctatum
CCCTAACCCTAACCCTAACCCTAACCCTAACCCTAACCCTAACCCTAACCCTAACCCTAACCCTAACCCTAACCCTAACCCTAACCCTAACCCTAACCCTAACCCTAACCCTAACCCTAACCCTAACCCTAACCCTAACCCTAACCCTAACCCTAACCCTAACCCTAACCCTAACCCTAACCCTAACCCTAACCCTAACCCTAACCCTAACCCTAACCCTAACCCTAACCCTAACCCTAACCCTAACCCTAACCCTAACCCTAACCCTAACCCTAACCCTAACCCTAACCCTAACCCTAACCCTAACCCTAACCCTAACCCTAACCCTAACCCTAACCCTAACCCTAACCCTAACCCTAACCCTAACCCTAACCCTAACCCTAACCCTAACCCTAACCCTAACCCTAACCCTAACCCTAACCCTAACCCTAACCCTAACCCTAACCCTAACCCTAACCCTAACCCTAACCCTAACCCTAACCCTAACCCTAACCCTAACCCTAACCCTAACCCTAACCCTAACCCTAACCCTAACCCTAACCCTAACCCTAACCCTAACCCTAACCCTAACCCTAACCCTAACCCTAACCCTAACCCTAACCCTAACCCTAACCCTAACCCTAACCCTAACCCTAACCCTAACCCTAACCCTAACCCTAACCCTAACCCTAACCCTAACCCTAACCCTAACCCTAACCCTAACCCTAACCCTAACCCTAACCCTAACCCTAACCCTAACCCTAACCCTAACCCTAACCCTAACCCTAACCCTAACCCTAACCCTAACCCTAACCCTAACCCTAACCCTAACCCTAACCCTAACCCTAACCCTAACCCTAACCCTAACCCTAACCCTAACCCTAACCCTAACCCTAACCCTAACCCTAACCCTAACCCTAACCCTAACCCTAACCCTAACCCTAACCCTAACCCTAACCCTAACCCTAACCCTAACCCTAACCCTAACCCTAACCCTAACCCTAACCCTAACCCTAACCCTAACCCTAACCCTAACCCTAACCCTAACCCTAACCCTAACCCTAACCCTAACCCTAACCCTAACCCTAACCCTAACCCTAACCCTAACCCTAACCCTAACCCTAACCCTAACCCTAACCCTAACCCTAACCCTAACCCTAACCCTAACCCTAACCCTAACCCTAACCCTAACCCTAACCCTAACCCTAACCCTAACCCTAACCCTAACCCTAACCCTAACCCTAACCCTAACCCTAACCCTAACCCTAACCCTAACCCTAACCCTAACCCTAACCCTAACCCTAACCCTAACCCTAACCCTAACCCTAACCCTAACCCTAACCCTAACCCTAACCCTAACCCTAACCCTAACCCTAACCCTAACCCTAACCCTAACCCTAACCCTAACCCTAACCCTAACCCTAACCCTAACCCTAACCCTAACCCTAACCCTAACCCTAACCCTAACCCTAACCCTAACCCTAACCCTAACCCTAACCCTAACCCTAACCCTAACCCTAACCCTAACCCTAACCCTAACCCTAACCCTAACCCTAACCCTAACCCTAACCCTAACCCTAACCCTAACCCTAACCCTAACCCTAACCCTAACCCTAACCCTAACCCTAACCCTAACCCTAACCCTAACCCTAACCCTAACCCTAACCCTAACCCTAACCCTAACCCTAACCCTAACCCTAACCCTAACCCTAACCCTAACCCTAACCCTAACCCTAACCCTAACCCTAACCCTAACCCTAACCCTAACCCTAACCCTAACCCTAACCCTAACCCTAACCCTAACCCTAACCCTAACCCTAACCCTAACCCTAACCCTAACCCTAACCCTAACCCTAACCCTAACCCTAACCCTAACCCTAACCCTAACCCTAACCCTAACCCTAACCCTAACCCTAACCCTAACCCTAACCCTAACCCTAACCCTAACCCTAACCCTAACCCTAACCCTAACCCTAACCCTAACCCTAACCCTAACCCTAACCCTAACCCTAACCCTAACCCTAACCCTAACCCTAACCCTAACCCTAACCCTAACCCTAACCCTAACCCTAACCCTAACCCTAACCCTAACCCTAACCCTAACCCTAACCCTAACCCTAACCCTAACCCTAACCCTAACCCTAACCCTAACCCTAACCCTAACCCTAACCCTAACCCTAACCCTAACCCTAACCCTAACCCTAACCCTAACCCTAACCCTAACCCTAACCCTAACCCTAACCCTAACCCTAACCCTAACCCTAACCCTAACCCTAACCCTAACCCTAACCCTAACCCTAACCCTAACCCTAACCCTAACCCTAACCCTAACCCTAACCCTAACCCTAACCCTAACCCTAACCCTAACCCTAACCCTAACCCTAACCCTAACCCTAACCCTAACCCTAACCCTAACCCTAACCCTAACCCTAACCCTAACCCTAACCCTAACCCTAACCCTAACCCTAACCCTAACCCTAACCCTAACCCTAACCCTAACCCTAACCCTAACCCTAACCCTAACCCTAACCCTAACCCTAACCCTAACCCTAACCCTAACCCTAACCCTAACCCTAACCCTAACCCTAACCCTAACCCTAACCCTAACCCTAACCCTAACCCTAACCCTAACCCTAACCCTAACCCTAACCCTAACCCTAACCCTAACCCTAACCCTAACCCTAACCCTAACCCTAACCCTAACCCTAACCCTAACCCTAACCCTAACCCTAACCCTAACCCTAACCCTAACCCTAACCCTAACCCTAACCCTAACCCTAACCCTAACCCTAACCCTAACCCTAACCCTAACCCTAACCCTAACCCTAACCCTAACCCTAACCCTAACCCTAACCCTAACCCTAACCCTAACCCTAACCCTAACCCTAACCCTAACCCTAACCCTAACCCTAACCCTAACCCTAACCCTAACCCTAACCCTAACCCTAACCCTAACCCTAACCCTAACCCTAACCCTAACCCTAACCCTAACCCTAACCCTAACCCTAACCCTAACCCTAACCCTAACCCTAACCCTAACCCTAACCCTAACCCTAACCCTAACCCTAACCCTAACCCTAACCCTAACCCTAACCCTAACCCTAACCCTAACCCTAACCCTAACCCTAACCCTAACCCTAACCCTAACCCTAACCCTAACCCTAACCCTAACCCTAACCCTAACCCTAACCCTAACCCTAACCCTAACCCTAACCCTAACCCTAACCCTAACCCTAACCCTAACCCTAACCCTAACCCTAACCCTAACCCTAACCCTAACCCTAACCCTAACCCTAACCCTAACCCTAACCCTAACCCTAACCCTAACCCTAACCCTAACCCTAACCCTAACCCTAACCCTAACCCTAACCCTAACCCTAACCCTAACCCTAACCCTAACCCTAACCCTAACCCTAACCCTAACCCTAACCCTAACCCTAACCCTAACCCTAACCCTAACCCTAACCCTAACCCTAACCCTAACCCTAACCCTAACCCTAACCCTAACCCTAACCCTAACCCTAACCCTAACCCTAACCCTAACCCTAACCCTAACCCTAACCCTAACCCTAACCCTAACCCTAACCCTAACCCTAACCCTAACCCTAACCCTAACCCTAACCCTAACCCTAACCCTAACCCTAACCCTAACCCTAACCCTAACCCTAACCCTAACCCTAACCCTAACCCTAACCCTAACCCTAACCCTAACCCTAACCCTAACCCTAACCCTAACCCTAACCCTAACCCTAACCCTAACCCTAACCCTAACCCTAACCCTAACCCTAACCCTAACCCTAACCCTAACCCTAACCCTAACCCTAACCCTAACCCTAACCCTAACCCTAACCCTAACCCTAACCCTAACCCTAACCCTAACCCTAACCCTAACCCTAACCCTAACCCTAACCCTAACCCTAACCCTAACCCTAACCCTAACCCTAACCCTAACCCTAACCCTAACCCTAACCCTAACCCTAACCCTAACCCTAACCCTAACCCTAACCCTAACCCTAACCCTAACCCTAACCCTAACCCTAACCCTAACCCTAACCCTAACCCTAACCCTAACCCTAACCCTAACCCTAACCCTAACCCTAACCCTAACCCTAACCCTAACCCTAACCCTAACCCTAACCCTAACCCTAACCCTAACCCTAACCCTAACCCTAACCCTAACCCTAACCCTAACCCTAACCCTAACCCTAACCCTAACCCTAACCCTAACCCTAACCCTAACCCTAACCCTAACCCTAACCCTAACCCTAACCCTAACCCTAACCCTAACCCTAACCCTAACCCTAACCCTAACCCTAACCCTAACCCTAACCCTAACCCTAACCCTAACCCTAACCCTAACCCTAACCCTAACCCTAACCCTAACCCTAACCCTAACCCTAACCCTAACCCTAACCCTAACCCTAACCCTAACCCTAACCCTAACCCTAACCCTAACCCTAACCCTAACCCTAACCCTAACCCTAACCCTAACCCTAACCCTAACCCTAACCCTAACCCTAACCCTAACCCTAACCCTAACCCTAACCCTAACCCTAACCCTAACCCTAACCCTAACCCTAACCCTAACCCTAACCCTAACCCTAACCCTAACCCTAACCCTAACCCTAACCCTAACCCTAACCCTAACCCTAACCCTAACCCTAACCCTAACCCTAACCCTAACCCTAACCCTAACCCTAACCCTAACCCTAACCCTAACCCTAACCCTAACCCTAACCCTAACCCTAACCCTAACCCTAACCCTAACCCTAACCCTAACCCTAACCCTAACCCTAACCCTAACCCTAACCCTAACCCTAACCCTAACCCTAACCCTAACCCTAACCCTAACCCTAACCCTAACCCTAACCCTAACCCTAACCCTAACCCTAACCCTAACCCTAACCCTAACCCTAACCCTAACCCTAACCCTAACCCTAACCCTAACCCTAACCCTAACCCTAACCCTAACCCTAACCCTAACCCTAACCCTAACCCTAACCCTAACCCTAACCCTAACCCTAACCCTAACCCTAACCCTAACCCTAACCCTAACCCTAACCCTAACCCTAACCCTAACCCTAACCCTAACCCTAACCCTAACCCTAACCCTAACCCTAACCCTAACCCTAACCCTAACCCTAACCCTAACCCTAACCCTAACCCTAACCCTAACCCTAACCCTAACCCTAACCCTAACCCTAACCCTAACCCTAACCCTAACCCTAACCCTAACCCTAACCCTAACCCTAACCCTAACCCTAACCCTAACCCTAACCCTAACCCTAACCCTAACCCTAACCCTAACCCTAACCCTAACCCTAACCCTAACCCTAACCCTAACCCTAACCCTAACCCTAACCCTAACCCTAACCCTAACCCTAACCCTAACCCTAACCCTAACCCTAACCCTAACCCTAACCCTAACCCTAACCCTAACCCTAACCCTAACCCTAACCCTAACCCTAACCCTAACCCTAACCCTAACCCTAACCCTAACCCTAACCCTAACCCTAACCCTAACCCTAACCCTAACCCTAACCCTAACCCTAACCCTAACCCTAACCCTAACCCTAACCCTAACCCTAACCCTAACCCTAACCCTAACCCTAACCCTAACCCTAACCCTAACCCTAACCCTAACCCTAACCCTAACCCTAACCCTAACCCTAACCCTAACCCTAACCCTAACCCTAACCCTAACCCTAACCCTAACCCTAACCCTAACCCTAACCCTAACCCTAACCCTAACCCTAACCCTAACCCTAACCCTAACCCTAACCCTAACCCTAACCCTAACCCTAACCCTAACCCTAACCCTAACCCTAACCCTAACCCTAACCCTAACCCTAACCCTAACCCTAACCCTAACCCTAACCCTAACCCTAACCCTAACCCTAACCCTAACCCTAACCCTAACCCTAACCCTAACCCTAACCCTAACCCTAACCCTAACCCTAACCCTAACCCTAACCCTAACCCTAACCCTAACCCTAACCCTAACCCTAACCCTAACCCTAACCCTAACCCTAACCCTAACCCTAACCCTAACCCTAACCCTAACCCTAACCCTAACCCTAACCCTAACCCTAACCCTAACCCTAACCCTAACCCTAACCCTAACCCTAACCCTAACCCTAACCCTAACCCTAACCCTAACCCTAACCCTAACCCTAACCCTAACCCTAACCCTAACCCTAACCCTAACCCTAACCCTAACCCTAACCCTAACCCTAACCCTAACCCTAACCCTAACCCTAACCCTAACCCTAACCCTAACCCTAACCCTAACCCTAACCCTAACCCTAACCCTAACCCTAACCCTAACCCTAACCCTAACCCTAACCCTAACCCTAACCCTAACCCTAACCCTAACCCTAACCCTAACCCTAACCCTAACCCTAACCCTAACCCTAACCCTAACCCTAACCCTAACCCTAACCCTAACCCTAACCCTAACCCTAACCCTAACCCTAACCCTAACCCTAACCCTAACCCTAACCCTAACCCTAACCCTAACCCTAACCCTAACCCTAACCCTAACCCTAACCCTAACCCTAACCCTAACCCTAACCCTAACCCTAACCCTAACCCTAACCCTAACCCTAACCCTAACCCTAACCCTAACCCTAACCCTAACCCTAACCCTAACCCTAACCCTAACCCTAACCCTAACCCTAACCCTAACCCTAACCCTAACCCTAACCCTAACCCTAACCCTAACCCTAACCCTAACCCTAACCCTAACCCTAACCCTAACCCTAACCCTAACCCTAACCCTAACCCTAACCCTAACCCTAACCCTAACCCTAACCCTAACCCTAACCCTAACCCTAACCCTAACCCTAACCCTAACCCTAACCCTAACCCTAACCCTAACCCTAACCCTAACCCTAACCCTAACCCTAACCCTAACCCTAACCCTAACCCTAACCCTAACCCTAACCCTAACCCTAACCCTAACCCTAACCCTAACCCTAACCCTAACCCTAACCCTAACCCTAACCCTAACCCTAACCCTAACCCTAACCCTAACCCTAACCCTAACCCTAACCCTAACCCTAACCCTAACCCTAACCCTAACCCTAACCCTAACCCTAACCCTAACCCTAACCCTAACCCTAACCCTAACCCTAACCCTAACCCTAACCCTAACCCTAACCCTAACCCTAACCCTAACCCTAACCCTAACCCTAACCCTAACCCTAACCCTAACCCTAACCCTAACCCTAACCCTAACCCTAACCCTAACCCTAACCCTAACCCTAACCCTAACCCTAACCCTAACCCTAACCCTAACCCTAACCCTAACCCTAACCCTAACCCTAACCCTAACCCTAACCCTAACCCTAACCCTAACCCTAACCCTAACCCTAACCCTAACCCTAACCCTAACCCTAACCCTAACCCTAACCCTAACCCTAACCCTAACCCTAACCCTAACCCTAACCCTAACCCTAACCCTAACCCTAACCCTAACCCTAACCCTAACCCTAACCCTAACCCTAACCCTAACCCTAACCCTAACCCTAACCCTAACCCTAACCCTAACCCTAACCCTAACCCTAACCCTAACCCTAACCCTAACCCTAACCCTAACCCTAACCCTAACCCTAACCCTAACCCTAACCCTAACCCTAACCCTAACCCTAACCCTAACCCTAACCCTAACCCTAACCCTAACCCTAACCCTAACCCTAACCCTAACCCTAACCCTAACCCTAACCCTAACCCTAACCCTAACCCTAACCCTAACCCTAACCCTAACCCTAACCCTAACCCTAACCCTAACCCTAACCCTAACCCTAACCCTAACCCTAACCCTAACCCTAACCCTAACCCTAACCCTAACCCTAACCCTAACCCTAACCCTAACCCTAACCCTAACCCTAACCCTAACCCTAACCCTAACCCTAACCCTAACCCTAACCCTAACCCTAACCCTAACCCTAACCCTAACCCTAACCCTAACCCTAACCCTAACCCTAACCCTAACCCTAACCCTAACCCTAACCCTAACCCTAACCCTAACCCTAACCCTAACCCTAACCCTAACCCTAACCCTAACCCTAACCCTAACCCTAACCCTAACCCTAACCCTAACCCTAACCCTAACCCTAACCCTAACCCTAACCCTAACCCTAACCCTAACCCTAACCCTAACCCTAACCCTAACCCTAACCCTAACCCTAACCCTAACCCTAACCCTAACCCTAACCCTAACCCTAACCCTAACCCTAACCCTAACCCTAACCCTAACCCTAACCCTAACCCTAACCCTAACCCTAACCCTAACCCTAACCCTAACCCTAACCCTAACCCTAACCCTAACCCTAACCCTAACCCTAACCCTAACCCTAACCCTAACCCTAACCCTAACCCTAACCCTAACCCTAACCCTAACCCTAACCCTAACCCTAACCCTAACCCTAACCCTAACCCTAACCCTAACCCTAACCCTAACCCTAACCCTAACCCTAACCCTAACCCTAACCCTAACCCTAACCCTAACCCTAACCCTAACCCTAACCCTAACCCTAACCCTAACCCTAACCCTAACCCTAACCCTAACCCTAACCCTAACCCTAACCCTAACCCTAACCCTAACCCTAACCCTAACCCTAACCCTAACCCTAACCCTAACCCTAACCCTAACCCTAACCCTAACCCTAACCCTAACCCTAACCCTAACCCTAACCCTAACCCTAACCCTAACCCTAACCCTAACCCTAACCCTAACCCTAACCCTAACCCTAACCCTAACCCTAACCCTAACCCTAACCCTAACCCTAACCCTAACCCTAACCCTAACCCTAACCCTAACCCTAACCCTAACCCTAACCCTAACCCTAACCCTAACCCTAACCCTAACCCTAACCCTAACCCTAACCCTAACCCTAACCCTAACCCTAACCCTAACCCTAACCCTAACCCTAACCCTAACCCTAACCCTAACCCTAACCCTAACCCTAACCCTAACCCTAACCCTAACCCTAACCCTAACCCTAACCCTAACCCTAACCCTAACCCTAACCCTAACCCTAACCCTAACCCTAACCCTAACCCTAACCCTAACCCTAACCCTAACCCTAACCCTAACCCTAACCCTAACCCTAACCCTAACCCTAACCCTAACCCTAACCCTAACCCTAACCCTAACCCTAACCCTAACCCTAACCCTAACCCTAACCCTAACCCTAACCCTAACCCTAACCCTAACCCTAACCCTAACCCTAACCCTAACCCTAACCCTAACCCTAACCCTAACCCTAACCCTAACCCTAACCCTAACCCTAACCCTAACCCTAACCCTAACCCTAACCCTAACCCTAACCCTAACCCTAACCCTAACCCTAACCCTAACCCTAACCCTAACCCTAACCCTAACCCTAACCCTAACCCTAACCCTAACCCTAACCCTAACCCTAACCCTAACCCTAACCCTAACCCTAACCCTAACCCTAACCCTAACCCTAACCCTAACCCTAACCCTAACCCTAACCCTAACCCTAACCCTAACCCTAACCCTAACCCTAACCCTAACCCTAACCCTAACCCTAACCCTAACCCTAACCCTAACCCTAACCCTAACCCTAACCCTAACCCTAACCCTAACCCTAACCCTAACCCTAACCCTAACCCTAACCCTAACCCTAACCCTAACCCTAACCCTAACCCTAACCCTAACCCTAACCCTAACCCTAACCCTAACCCTAACCCTAACCCTAACCCTAACCCTAACCCTAACCCTAACCCTAACCCTAACCCTAACCCTAACCCTAACCCTAACCCTAACCCTAACCCTAACCCTAACCCTAACCCTAACCCTAACCCTAACCCTAACCCTAACCCTAACCCTAACCCTAACCCTAACCCTAACCCTAACCCTAACCCTAACCCTAACCCTAACCCTAACCCTAACCCTAACCCTAACCCTAACCCTAACCCTAACCCTAACCCTAACCCTAACCCTAACCCTAACCCTAACCCTAACCCTAACCCTAACCCTAACCCTAACCCTAACCCTAACCCTAACCCTAACCCTAACCCTAACCCTAACCCTAACCCTAACCCTAACCCTAACCCTAACCCTAACCCTAACCCTAACCCTAACCCTAACCCTAACCCTAACCCTAACCCTAACCCTAACCCTAACCCTAACCCTAACCCTAACCCTAACCCTAACCCTAACCCTAACCCTAACCCTAACCCTAACCCTAACCCTAACCCTAACCCTAACCCTAACCCTAACCCTAACCCTAACCCTAACCCTAACCCTAACCCTAACCCTAACCCTAACCCTAACCCTAACCCTAACCCTAACCCTAACCCTAACCCTAACCCTAACCCTAACCCTAACCCTAACCCTAACCCTAACCCTAACCCTAACCCTAACCCTAACCCTAACCCTAACCCTAACCCTAACCCTAACCCTAACCCTAACCCTAACCCTAACCCTAACCCTAACCCTAACCCTAACCCTAACCCTAACCCTAACCCTAACCCTAACCCTAACCCTAACCCTAACCCTAACCCTAACCCTAACCCTAACCCTAACCCTAACCCTAACCCTAACCCTAACCCTAACCCTAACCCTAACCCTAACCCTAACCCTAACCCTAACCCTAACCCTAACCCTAACCCTAACCCTAACCCTAACCCTAACCCTAACCCTAACCCTAACCCTAACCCTAACCCTAACCCTAACCCTAACCCTAACCCTAACCCTAACCCTAACCCTAACCCTAACCCTAACCCTAACCCTAACCCTAACCCTAACCCTAACCCTAACCCTAACCCTAACCCTAACCCTAACCCTAACCCTAACCCTAACCCTAACCCTAACCCTAACCCTAACCCTAACCCTAACCCTAACCCTAACCCTAACCCTAACCCTAACCCTAACCCTAACCCTAACCCTAACCCTAACCCTAACCCTAACCCTAACCCTAACCCTAACCCTAACCCTAACCCTAACCCTAACCCTAACCCTAACCCTAACCCTAACCCTAACCCTAACCCTAACCCTAACCCTAACCCTAACCCTAACCCTAACCCTAACCCTAACCCTAACCCTAACCCTAACCCTAACCCTAACCCTAACCCTAACCCTAACCCTAACCCTAACCCTAACCCTAACCCTAACCCTAACCCTAACCCTAACCCTAACCCTAACCCTAACCCTAACCCTAACCCTAACCCTAACCCTAACCCTAACCCTAACCCTAACCCTAACCCTAACCCTAACCCTAACCCTAACCCTAACCCTAACCCTAACCCTAACCCTAACCCTAACCCTAACCCTAACCCTAACCCTAACCCTAACCCTAACCCTAACCCTAACCCTAACCCTAACCCTAACCCTAACCCTAACCCTAACCCTAACCCTAACCCTAACCCTAACCCTAACCCTAACCCTAACCCTAACCCTAACCCTAACCCTAACCCTAACCCTAACCCTAACCCTAACCCTAACCCTAACCCTAACCCTAGACCCTAACCCTAACCCTAACCCTAACCCTAACCCTAACCCTAACCCTAACCCTAACCCTAACCCTAACCCTAACCCTAACCCTAACCCTAACCCTAACCCTAACCCTAACCCTAACCCTAACCCTAACCCTAACCCTAACCCTAACCCTAACCCTAACCCTAACCCTAACCCTAACCCTAACCCTAACCCTAACCCTAACCCTAACCCTAACCCTAACCCTAACCCTAACCCTAACCCTAACCCTAACCCTAACCCTAACCCTAACCCTAACCCTAACCCTAACCCTAACCCTAACCCTAACCCTAACCCTAACCCTAACCCTAACCCTAACCCTAACCCTAACCCTAACCCTAACCCTAACCCTAACCCTAACCCTAACCCTAACCCTAACCCTAACCCTAACCCTAACCCTAACCCTAACCCTAACCCTAACCCTAACCCTAACCCTAACCCTAACCCTAACCCTAACCCTAACCCTAACCCTAACCCTAACCCTAACCCTAACCCTAACCCTAACCCTAACCCTAACCCTAACCCTAACCCTAACCCTAACCCTAACCCTAACCCTAACCCTAACCCTAACCCTAACCCTAACCCTAACCCTAACCCTAACCCTAACCCTAACCCTAACCCTAACCCTAACCCTAACCCTAACCCTAACCCTAACCCTAACCCTAACCCTAACCCTAACCCTAACCCTAACCCTAACCCTAACCCTAACCCTAACCCTAACCCTAACCCTAACCCTAACCCTAACCCTAACCCTAACCCTAACCCTAACCCTAACCCTAACCCTAACCCTAACCCTAACCCTAACCCTAACCCTAACCCTAACCCTAACCCTAACCCTAACCCTAACCCTAACCCTAACCCTAACCCTAACCCTAACCCTAACCCTAACCCTAACCCTAACCCTAACCCTAACCCTAACCCTAACCCTAACCCTAACCCTAACCCTAACCCTAACCCTAACCCTAACCCTAACCCTAACCCTAACCCTAACCCTAACCCTAACCCTAACCCTAAC